>NC_051283.1:29227610-29527610 GCF_015220745.1 Sebastes umbrosus | reverse complement strand
TATTTAAACTAAAAGTGGTTTATGATGATGTCTTGTATGATTTGTCTCGAGTAGGTGCGTTATGTGAGTGTGCAACAACCTAATGTATTTTTATAGTAGTGATTGATCCGGTAGATTCAATTCAATTCAATTAAATTTTTTTTAGATGCAAATACATGCAAAGACATAAAACCTATTTAGTGATGCCATAATACAGGTTAGAGGCTTGTAACAGTAAAACAATGAGTCTCTAAATTACATGGAAGCAGATACTCTACAAGTTTATTATAGGAATTAGACATGAAATAGCCAGGTGTGTTTTTAATATCATCATAAACTCACTACAGTCACTCAGTGAGTCACCTGAGGGAGTATTTCATGGTTATTGTTGTGATTTTTCTAAAGGTACATCTAGGCAGGGCTGCTCTCAGCAGACCCATAATCCTAACTCTGTTTTTATTACCACAAGCAGAGCTTGTCTCAACACTGACTGGGTGAAAATGCCAAGTTGTAACTGTCAGTCATATCAATAAATTATTTGGAAATTGCCTGAAATTAAAGAAGTTGGCTGCAGCACTAGTTGGAAACAAAAGGTATGATTTTAAAATCCTTCACAACTAATGTGTCTTTACTGAGATGCATTAGATCCAGTTATTAAAATCACATCTTCTGTTTTTTATTAGTATCCCATGTCATAGGTGAAAACAGGGCATTTATATGGTTACAGCTGTGTTACCTTCAGTCTTCTGCAGGGAATAAATGTGCTTTGTCTGATGCAGCTTTGCATGTGTACAGTAAGTGACAGTGATATATTTTTACTTACTTGCTGATGTGCCTGCAGTCAGTACTTTATAAGCTTTAACTTCATCCACAAATTGTTTGTTAACATACAAGCATGGCGAGAAATAATTCTGCAAACAAGGGGAGGACTTAAAGAGACATTAATTGAATCCGAGGGATCATTTAGAGAGATTTGATGGGAGGGGCAGATCATATAATCTATGATGTAAGTGAACAAGTCTGTACATTATCAAGGGGTGGCTTTCCTACTAGAGATTAATGTCTGTTATTCATATCTCCATTCATTCATTTTTTAAATATTTTTACAAATCCATACCTGCACACTTAATTAAATCACAAGCCTCTTTTAGGGCTGTCAATCGCACACTTTTTTATCCGTTCAAAATGTACCTTAAAGGGAGATTTGTCAAGTATTTGTCAACATGGGAGTGGGCAAATATGCTGCTTTATGTATGTATATACTTATTATTGGAAAACAATTAACAACACAAAACAATGACAAATATTTTCCAGAAACCCTCACAGGTACTGCATTTAGCATAAGAAATATGCTCAACATCATAACATGGCAAACTGCAGACCAACAGGCAACAACAGCTGTCAGTCTGTCAGTGTGCTGACTTGACTATGACTTGCCCCAAACTGCATGTGATTATCATAAAGTGGGCATGTCTGTAAAGGGGAGACTTGTGGGTACCCATAGAACCCATTTACATTCACTGATCTGGAGGTCAGAGGTCAAGGGACTCCTTTGAAAATGGACATGCCAGTTTTTCCTCGACAAAATTTAGCGTAAGTTTGGAGCGTTATTTAGCCTCATTCATGGCAAGCTAGTATGCCATGGTTGGTATCAATGGATTCATCAGGTTTTCTGGTTTCATATGATGCCAGTATCTTCACTCTAGCTTTAAAACTGAGCTGCTACAACCTAAACATCGCAAGTTGCGTTAATGCGTTAAAGAAATTAGTGCCGTTAAAACAAAGTTACGTTAACGCGTTATTATCACGTTAACTTTGACAGCCCTAATTTTTACAAATCCATACCTGCACAATTAATGAAATTGCATGCTTATATATATATATATATGTATATGTATCTTTATATATCATTTTAGGTTTGTCTGTAACTGCACTAACAGGAGCAGAATTGATTCAATTTGATGCACTTAATATTGCAACATAATCTTCTAGGATATCATACTTACAAAGTGCCATATAGATAATTTAAGTCCTCTTTCACACTGTTTTCAATCATCTCCTCTTCCTCCTTTTCCTTCCTGCTCCTCTCTCTCACACTACCCTTTCCTCCTGCCCTTGCTACTCTTCCCTCTCTCTGTCCTCTTCTCCTTTTCTCTTTCAACCTCCCTCACATATTTCCTTTCCTTCAAATCTCCTCCTCATCTCCTTGTTTTGTCCTTTCACCTCCTTCCTCTGTTCCTCCTGTCCTCTACCCTCCTCTCTAACGTTCTCTGTTTTTCTCCTTCCTCACCTGTCTCTTCCCTCTCCCTCCCTCCCCTCTTTCTTATTTTGTTCTTCCTCCCTTTTCTTCAGGTGTGTCTTGCCCTCCTGTCTGCTGCTTCCAGGATGCAGTTCTCAGTCAGACTGAGCTTCTGCCTGCTGGGCTTCGTTCTCGTCTCTCTGTTTCCTCAGCCAGCGCGGGGTCAAGGTAAGTACCTCCGCTAGCCTGCTTTCCACTCAGGGGCCGACCGGGTCAACAAGGCCCAAAGGGGGTTTACCACACAGCTACACAGGACCGAACATGGCCGAGCTGGGCTTTTTAGGGCCAACAGGGCCAACGGTGGTGTTTCCTAATGGTATCCAACAGGGCAAGCTGTTAGGACTTTCCACAGTGGCACCACATAGGGCGAGAAACTGGACTACCTGATACCGTCCAAGTTTGATTTTATTATAGGGATATGAAAGGCTTTCTATATTGGTGCCAAATGGGAATATCAGGAACTCTCATAGGGCCAAACATGGCCAACAGTTTCATCATTGAAGCTCAGATTTTAGTGGTTGTTTCTAGGGATGTCATAGTGAGGAAAATGTAGGATTATCCCGGACATTTTACAAGACAAGATGATGCTCAGTTATGTATTGTAGAGCACTTACCTTGTTCTTTAAAGTGGCGATCTTTAAGATTTCTGTCCTGGTTGACAACGGCAACCTAGGGCCTTCAACTTTGAGGCCAAACACGACTTTCTACCACAGAGCCAAACAGGGTTTCCTAGGGTTTCCCATCATGATGCTTAGCAGGGTTTCCTAGGGTTTCCAATCATGGTACTAAATAGGGTTTCCTAGGGTTTCCTAGGGTTTCCCATCATGGTGCTTAGTAGGGTTTCCTAGGGTTTCCCATCATGGTACTAAATAGGGTTTCCTAGGGTTTCCCATCATGGTGCTAAATAGGGTTTCCTAGGGTTTCCCATCATGGTGCTTAGTAGGGTTTCCTAGGGTTTCCCATCATGGTGCTTAGTAGGGTTTCCTAGGGTTTCCCATCATGGTGCTTAGTAGGGTTTCCTAGGGGTTCCCATCGTGGTGCTTAGTAGGGTTTCCTAGGGTTTCCCATCATGGTACTAAATAGGGTTTCCTAGGGTTTCCCATCATGGTGCTTAGTAGGGTTTCCTAGGGTTTCCCATCAGGGTGCTTAGCAGGGTTTCCTAGGGGTTCCCATCATGGTGCTAAGTAGGGTTTCCTAGGTTACCTAGGTTCACCTTTTTGCTGTCAAACAGGGTTAGGATTAAGGGCCACTTAACTGCTTTCAGCATTATGATAAAGATTGTAAGCTCACAGCTGACACAGTAAACCTCAGTGTGGCCCTGTTGTTGTGGAAATGCAGGTATCATCATTTGCACTCACCGTTTCATTCAGCAGGTTCAATTCTGAACTTCACAATGTGGCAATTTTGATGTGCAGCTTTGCTCCAATGACATTGACTTTTAAGTGTTTGTTTTTTTATTTAAATTATCCTTTTAATGTGCATTTACCCTCGTGTGTCTGTCTCAAAGGGAAAAGCCTTGATGCCAAAATCATAATGAGAAAACGTGTTTTACTGTCTGCTAGACAAACTGGTTCGCTGCGACACAGTCTGTCACCTCTGTAATTAATCCGCACATGTGTTTAACTTATTTATTTATTTATTTGGGGAAGTTTTCAAAGGGCATGCTAATGACTGTGACTAAGGTTGAAACCTCCACGTCTTATTTTTTAAAATCAAAAAACATTTGCGCTTCGCGTGTGCGTTAAATTTCTAACTTTACGTGAAGCAGTTTTGATAAACGTCTCTTTTAGTCCTGTACATCTGTTAACTTCACAGTGTTTGTGTGTTTTACTCTTCATGTACTTATTTTTTCTCCTTTTGTTTCTGTGGTCAATTCATGTGCTCACATCGTCTCTCACCCCAGTTATCTTATTCAGTAATTAACACATAACCTCACTCATTACCTCATTAACAGAGAGAGACGAGTCTCATTAACACCATTATCATCATTAACAACCTTTTTATCAAGTAGACCTCTTCTCTGGAAATGCAAATGATGGTTGATATTCATATTCATTAAATTAGCGGTGCTGAGTGCGTTTTCCTCTGATTATAGAAGACCTGATTATGGATCTAAGATGAGGTTTTATATCTGTTTTCAAATCTTAATGTGTTGGTTGTCGCATCTTGTATGAGAATGTGGAAAAACAGGAACACTGTAAAAGATTGATGTTTTGCTTTGAGCACAGTTAGGTACTGCTGCACCCAAACACATTTAGCATCCGCCAGCTTTCAAAGGTTGAACTTGAAACAAGGCTAAACCTGCAAAAGTGCTGCGGTGGTGAGCCGGAGCCTGCTGACATAGTGCCATAACCATAAAGTCAGGCGATGGGCTGACACTACTGCCAATACCATAATACCAGATTAGGGGTTTGAAAGGTCAACATCAGGTCTGTCCTCGACCATTGAAATTCTTAGTCAACTTTACACTCGATTGGTTGATTCAATAGACAGATCTGTAAAAATAATCACACACACTTGAATCTGGTGTTTACCAGAGATGTGCTCATAAGTTTCTTGGAAATAAGTCGTTCATCATGAAAAAAAGCATAAAAAATGACTAATGGACTAAAGGAATCTTAGTGGACTAAGACCAAAACGACAGATTAGTTAAATAATCAAATATAAGAGGGGGCAGCCGTAGTCAACATGCTTTCAGACAGTTAGGGATTACTACGTGTCTGCTGCCCAGTGACATCGGTGTTCTGTATTTTGATTTGCTGACAGCAGGGCACAACTCTGCTGCTGTACTTGCAATGTCTAAGGGCGGCTGTGGCTCAGAGGGTAGAGGTCGTCCACCAATCGGAAGGTCGGTGGTTCGATCCCCGGCTGCTCCGGGTCACATGTCGATGTGTCCTTGAGCAGGACACTTAACCCCAAATTGCTCCCAAAGGTATAGCCATCGGTGTGTGAATGAGTATTTAGATTAGATCCTGATGGGCAAAGTTGGCACCCTCTGCCATCAGTGTGTGAGTGGGTGAATGCTGACATGTAGTGTAAAGCGCTTTGAGTGGTCGGAAGACTAGAAAAGTGCTGTATAAATGCAAGTCCATTTACCATTTGACAACTAATCGATAAATTGCTTATAAAAATAGATGGCATCAATTTTCATCATCAACTAGTTGGGTCTATGTCATGATGCAAGGCATGCGTTGTGGCAACTTCTCCTGGCGGTGGTGGGGGCAGTAAGCCAGCCAATGCCGCGCCTTGTGTAGCTCACGTGATAAATAACAGGAAATGATGTCGTCTCCTTTCAAAAATAGTTGAAGCAGAGACTAACTATACAGTGGAGAAATGTGCAGACGCACGATTACAAGTTAAAAACAAACGTAACAGACAGAAATACCTTCTGTCTGTTTTTTTAATAAAGCCCAGGAAATAATAAAATGTTGCTTTTTGCTGTTCATCCGATTAATAATCGATTAATCAAAGTATAATCAACAGATTAATCGATTATCAAAGTAGTCATTAGTTGCAGCCCTAGTGCAGACCCACCCTTCACCAGGCACTACATATTACTACATGCTATTATCTGTTAGTCAGTTTGTTTTTAATTGGTATCCTTGTATACTTGTGTAATATTGCAAAATTTTGGTTCTCGGATAGCATTAAAATCAGGCCCTGTATTGTGAAAAATGCTCATGGTGATGTCTTTGCTTGTTTTGTCCAACCAACACTCCAAAACCTAAATATATTTATTATCACTTAAGACAAAGAAAAGCAACAAATCCTCACAATTGAGAAGATGATACCAGCAAACATTTGGAATTTTTACTTAAAAAAATGACAATTAATTGACTATAACATTTTTTTTTTTCTGTAGATTGAACAATAAATGAATTTGCCGATCGTTTCAGTTCTATGTTTCCCTCCAAGAAATGTTTACCAGTCAGTCTGCAGCCATAATTGGCCCAGTAAAGGTGCAGCCTGACACTTAAGTCTGCCACAATAAGGACACTTGTTAGTTTTTGTTCAGAGTCTAAACGGAAAGCAACCGCAGCATTCCTCAGTGAAGAGGCCATAGTGTGTTAGCCTCGGCTACACCAGTGACCCAGGGAGAGCTGAGGAGTTACGACCGGCTTGGAGAGCTTCCACTGAGACACTCCTCAGCTCTGTGGCTCTGTGGTAGTCTCAGAAGAGTCAGATAAGATGAGAAGTTTTTCAGCAACATATAATGGAACATGAAAAGCTGACAGATGAATAGACTTCATGGTAATCTATCTATCTGCTTTTCTGTTTACCATGTTTCCTCGTGCTATATAGAAATGTGAGTCAGGCCTCTCATTAAGTACTTACTTGATGTCCTACACTACTCTCTAAACCAACACCTGTCGTGAAATCCGTTAAAGGTGAAATTTTAGTGGCGTAGCTCAGGCTTAGTCGAGGCTTTTGTCTCGTGTTTTACTCGCCTGCTGAAATAATGGAAGAAGTATCTGCAGCCGGTTTCTGTACCTGAAGGGGAAACAGGCAAAAGGAATGTGGTTAAATGTCAGCGGTACGTTTTCTAGGTCACATCTTGTACAGTAGATTTCATTCAGAGAATGTAATCACAAGCTGTGGGGACAGAAGTGGAAATTGTCTGTATGAAAGAGGAAAAATGATTGGATTTACAAAAATTTTTGAAGAGGAAAAACATTTTAGATTTTTTTTGTTTTACTCTTTTTCAATCTTCCATCACCAGAAACTCTGAAAGCTCTAGTTTGCCCTGGAAGGACAGCGGCCTGCATCTGCTCTGTGGCGTAAAACAATGAAACACACAGTGTGCAGTGTTTTAAATACACTGACCTGTGAAACTGAATGTGATGATGATGATGATTCGCTGATGTTGTAATGCTCTGTGTAGTATCTTTAAGAGAGTCTGCTCTGGCAGTGACAACATGGAGTCTTATATAAAAGAAAACATTTGCAAATTAAAAGTAACTTTAAGTTCCATCATCCCTTTATAGCTCCATACAAAGCTTCCTACTCACTAACGAAAGTTTTACCGTTTTCTGTACTCGACTCAGCACCGTCCCTTCACCTAACAACATCCCCTGGATTCTTCTACTCTCACTAATAATTTAAAGCCGCCAGTTTTACTTCCAGTTTAGATGAAACCAGCTTAGATGAATTTATTGTTTATCAGACGACAAAGAAAGACAAGAAGTAGCGCAACACATTGACTCTCTCTCTTCTTTACCGTCTCCTCCTGGCGAGGCGGCCGTCTGGCTGCTGCTGCACTAGGGTGCAGCAAACCAAATGTGGGACGGATAGACATGTTGCCGAGGTCCGCCGCTTGAAATGCAGTTTTGGGACGTTTTGGAGTTGCTAACACCGGCCGCTCTCTCCTCAGCTCCAGCACCGACACCGCACCGGGCTGCTGAGATTCCTGTATTTCTCAAACAGGATTGTTCTTGTTTTCGTTTGGGCCGGCACACCTCCAAAACGCTATCGGCTGCTTTCCGTAAATTTATCTCCAGCAGGAGGAGACGGTAAAGAAGAGAGCGAGTGAGAGAGACAGTCAGTGTGTTGTGTTCATTCTGTCGATTTCGGGGATTTCGCGTAATTGACTGCGTTGGTTGCACCCATTCTCGTGTGAAAATAAACACACTAAACTAAGGTTGAGGAAACATGAATAAAAAATGAATACCCAGCAGTTAGCTAATGCAACAAGTTGGGCTAAATATCTACACCTAACTAGCTAAATAACTAGAAAGACAAACTGACAGACAGATAGACAGATTTATCAGTTTGCTGCTGCTCAGATGCAAACGATCATGATTTAAACCCACTCAAAACTTTGTGCGTCTGACTTGCTGCTCAACTCCTGCTGGGTGCGACGGACACCTCTCCAAACCCTCCGCAGCAGCTGGCTCTGCTGTTTGCACAAGACTCTCCATGAAAAATAGATGAGAATTAAGTTCTCATCTCTACAGGCGAGGCCTTTTGTCTTCACCAGGCTGTTTGCTCAGCATCCAGTACTTGTCTCTGTGTGAGAATACAATTTCACAGAGAAGATCCATGGCTTTCTGTGAATGAATGAATGTGTGTGTGTGTGTGTGTGTGCTGCAAAGGAACCGGCAGGTTTTCTTAAGAGGCGTGAGAAAAAAAAAAAAAAACACTAAAGCTGCATGGATTTTTTTATGTGCACATACAAGAACACAGTTGCGGAAAAACATACATAATTCATGCACATGTGGATGCACTCACACATGTGCTGCACACACAATCAACACATTTCAACTACAAACGGAGAGGTGCAAAAATCTGCTTCTCCAATCATTTGGGATTTGCGCTCCAGAGGAGAGAGTGTCCTTTGTTTCCGAGACAGAGAGCTAAACCCTGAGCCGAAATCCCACGCAGCCCTCATTCTCATCCCCAGGTTGGTGAGATAATTGGTACTGTATTACTTATGTGTGTGTTTGCATATACATATATTTTTGCCTGCTGTTGAATGCGCCGGCTTCACATTCTCTCCATTGACATCAGGATTATCCTTCCTGTGCTGAACTCAAGTTTCTTTGCATACCTACATGAGTAGTTTCCTGCAGATAATGACATGCATAAAGAGGCGGTTCATCACAAAACGCTGCAGAGGTGTTTGTTGATGGGTCTTATCAGCTTGACTAAATCCTGTATTGTGGAGAAAGCTGCGGGGAAGTGAATAAATCAGTTCAGAAAAGCTAAAGAACTCTTCAAATTTGTGTCGTTTGCAACAAAGCTGTCTCCTTACCTTGGGTGACGCATTACAAAAAAATCTGTAAATGTGTCATGTGGAGAGACAACATGTATGCATTTCGTCCCAAACAGACTCACTTCTAAAAGTCAATATTTTTTTGTTTTGTGTGAACCATCCCTTTAAGCCTCTTGTTTGTTGTGCGCTGGAGCATCAGAGCTCTACCAGGCGTCAATCACAGTGTAGGTATTTAAAGAAGTCGGCGGCAGCAGATGGCTCACCTCATAATGAGGACACAAACACAGGAACGAGTTTGTGGGTTTCATATTTTATTTTCCACCCCCTGGCTTTTCTTTTTTTTTTTTTTTTTCATAGTTAACCAAATTAGATTGGGGAATGTGTTGCTTCTAGATACATGATTATTATCTGGGATTTGGCTCTGCCGGTGTGAAAATGACGGGGTGTTGTGGTTGTTGACCATGGAAATGTGGTTTTTGGCATTGCAGTGCTTTACAATGGCTTTACTCCAGTGTTTTAACCTGCGTCTTAATGTGAAAACACAACAATACTGTGTAGGAGTTTAGTGGAATGTGATCATACTCCACTACTAACGCAGTGTTGTTGCCTTTTCAGAGGGTTTATACACAGGTCGAGGCCGTTGCAAAGTGTATTTGGATATTGTGCAGCTCAGTGGTTGTAGTCACTGTGTGTTGTACATCTGAACACTCCTGCTGAGGACAGGAGAGGAATAGTAAACAGATGCTATTCCAGTGCCTTTCCCTTTGGTGCCCTTTGTTCTTTTTCTCCTTGCAGTTAAAAGGAAGTCACATTCACTCCTTTTTCTCATCCTCTTCTTACCCCCCGACGACGATTTCAAAGCATGGAGACGCAGAAAGGAAAGAAAATGAGATCAGCGCAGGGAGGGATCATACAGAAAGGGAGAGACGGGAGGGACAGATGAGGAGACGGAGGGCGTAAGCTTGAGAAAATGAATATGAGGGAAGGATACAGGGAGGAAAGTGGGGGGTAGGCCTCTAGGCGGCTGACAGGGCCAACAACTAATCAGGATGAGAGGCAGGGGCGTCGCTTTGATGCCGCCGGTAAGTGGAACACAGAAGAAGACCTGTCGTATCCCCACCGAGACGAGCACAATACAGGCTCGTCAATAGATGAGGAAGAGGATGAGGATGAGGAGGAGAATGAGACTTTGCTTTTTAATGTGACATCTGTGCAAGCTAATATCTGATGTGTATCCTCCCGCTTGGATGAGATACAATTTTTTCCTTATTTATTTATTTATTTATTAATTTTTCTCTCCTTTTCCTATCTGTTTAAAAACACAGATGGAGCGACTGCCTCTCTACGCCACCATAACTCTGGAGGGAGTTCAATCTAACTTAAGTCAGTCACAGTTGTGTTTGGCGCTTAGCGGATGAGCGAGCGCGCCGAGGTAAAACAGAAGGAGAGCAGATTCTGTGAAACCTGCAGATCTGTAAAACATCCTGAGCACTGATGCTGTTTGTCGCTGTTTTAAGGATAAACATTCACTTTGAAGCACGACATCTGTTTATAGCGGCAGTTTGACACAACTTCTAGTGTCTTATTAATCATGTAGGGTTGGGAATTAAAACAAAAAACACTGACTGAACACAATTGAACTCCATCCATTGTTATGGATGTAATCCACTAATACGCACTGATATGAGACAAGAAAGTATTTGTGGGATGGACGGTGCATGACAGGGATCTTTTATTCATTCATTCATTCATCATTCAAATATTTACAGAACTGACAGTTATTGTGTGAAGTTGTTTATTTTAGTTTTTTTCTCTGTCCAGTTTCATCGCCGCGGAGATTTCGTGCCAAAGTCCTGAGTCCCACCAAGCTGCACGTGACGTGGAAAGAGCCGAAAGGACAGTTTGAAAGCTACAAGGTCATTTACACCACACGACCAGGTAAGATCCAGCACCGACCACAGAGTTTACTTCACTGTAACTTTTGTCATGACTCTCCTCATGCCGTATTTTCATCATTGATACCTTTGCCTCTAAGATAGAGGGAGTTCTGTTTTCACTGCAGACTGATTTAGTTGTAATTTGGTGGACTGATCACCCCCAGCATGAGGATCTGCTGAGATTTTCATGAGGCTCCAGATAAGGGATGTCACAGTGAGGAAATGTTCCCACTGGTTAATAAACTTTTGACACCGGTGTTACCGATTAACATTAAATTAACGATTAACATTGGATGGCTGTGTGTCCACCTGGTTCGCCTCATTATGGTTCCCTTATAGCATTGGGTTTAAATCTGAATTATTGCCAAATAGGTGCTTTTCACTTTCACACCATATCCTCCGCCATCGTTTTGTCTGTCAACTCTCGTCCCATATGTGTGAAATCTGACTCCTGCTACTTCGAGCTGAGACTCCGTACGTAGCATTCACTTTCACTTTCAAATTGTAGTGTCCGTCATCCGACTAAGTATTGATAACACGGCGCTGATACGCCAAAATGAACTAAATGGGTTTTATTTCTGTAAAAAAAAGTAAAACGACGGTGGGTAGGTAATGTAATCGGTGTGTGCCTGAACACCGTGTAACACCGGTAACACTGACTACCACGACAAGACTACTCCAGATGTGGGATTTCTGGTTCTTTAGTAAAATAATGTTGTAGGACATTACATCACGTATTTACCAGATGCTCCCAAAATAAAGTAGGAATAAATTCAATAGGAGGTTAGAGTTACCTCAAAATTAAACACGACTGTTTTTCTTCAAGTACATTGGAAACTACTAATAGCGATCAACTGCTTATACGGATACAGAAGGTTGAAACAGAATCATTCCTATACAAATGCTGTTAGATCGTTGGCTTATAGTAATCGAGTAGTCCCCTTGCAGAGTTCATTTTGGGTCTTTTCATACATTGCAACATATGGACAAATATGTTAAAACTACGGTAATTCTATATACAGAATATATTTTTTATACTTTACTATCTTGATACTTTACCTCGCGGCTCACTGTAACCCGTCTGTGCTCCAGCTGAATACCTGAGGCTGGTGCTGCGCTCACATTGAAATCATGACGGGGAAAAATAGTCATTTTCTCTGAATGAAACGAGATGCAGCAGTGAAACGTGGTGTTCCTCAGCTACCTTACAGAAAACGAATGCGCACAGGGAAACCTCTTGTGGTTGAAGCCGCCCTCCTCAAGCGTATTGATAATGCCGGGTTACGTAATAATACCCCTTAAAATGAAACTGATCCTCATCCGGCTCTGCGCAACCGCAGCGCGGGCAGCACATGCAGATGAACAGTCCTCGCTAAACCTTCATTCAGCCAGCGCCCAGAGCTCCTTTTTTTTAGCCAGCGGGGGAGCGAGGAGCCTCGGAAAAGTGAAACACAGCTGCCCGAAAACAGCAAAGCCTCACCCCAAGCGGGCTTTTGATGTAATAAATAGACAAATGTCAATTACATGGTAATCTGTATGAGAAATAAAGGAAAATTAATAAAATTTGATTATGATAATCATACGCTTATAGTGATCAATTTTACCTGGACAGATGTGAACACTGTAAGCGGTTTCCACTGTAATTAAAGGGACTGTTTGTAACTTCTTACACGTATAAATCATTGCGGGTCGGTGTCCCATGCGCGCTTGCGTGTGGCTACGCTGTTCAGACTCAGACTCCAACACAAACTACACGGAAGCACCAAAACCGCAAAGTTTGCAGTGTTGGCCGCGGTCGAAGGACGCGGGGGAGACCGTAGCTTTGGTAACTCCAGGACCGGAATCTCTGCTGTACTCTGCTCCTCTGCCTGCTTGTCTTCACTCACACACCGCACTCGTTCTCGCTCTTTTGCTCCACTCTCACGTGCATGCGCTCACTCCACACTGCAGAACAGTTAGTTTAGCTCTGAGAATATCTAGTGAATGTAGAGTGGACGTTTGTGCAGAAATAACTGCTGCAGCTCCTCCAGACCAACAGAGGTTTCCCGTGTCTTGTGAAGTGACGGGGCTCCGCAGAGAGAAACGTTATCGTCTCCGACCAAAACTCCGGTGTCTCCCCTGTTCCCTCCGGCCGCGGTCGGGAGTCTGAGGCAGGAAAAGCCAACACTAGGATCAGCACTGATTCATGGAGAGACCTTCGTCTGGTCAGCCAACATTACTGCCAAGCAGCTGAAATATAGAGTGATATTGTGGTTTTTGCTGAAGTGTGTCGCCTCACTGTTTGAGCGATGCTCGTTCATGTCTATGTAGAGCGAGCACAAGCGCGAGCAACAGGATGCTGACTTTTGTTGACTTAACGGCTACAGGTGTCGCTGTTAACAAGCAATTTCTGATTCTTACAAACAGTCTCTTTAATATTTTTCCCATTTGGTATGTGTGAATGACGGGTTGCGATGTCGCGAGAGTTGACCGCAAACTCTGCACCAAGTTTCACATCCCTGCTTCATCGATGATTCATTTGTAATAAACAAGCTGTAAAAGATCAGACGACCAGAATATTAAACCCAAACGATAAAACGGTTTAGTTTTAAGGCTCCAGCTTTGCCAGTTGGAGGATTGTTCAGAGCTGGTGGAGCTTTGCTCTCTGCAGAATCCTTCTAGTTTGAACTTGATTTGTCCAGGGAAATCTGACAAGTTCACCTGTACAGTCGTGCCTGACGTTCACACAGTCGCCCACATTCACACCTGGAAGCTGAGCAGCTCGACCTCTGTGATGGATTGGTTGTGTAGTCTCTCACTCGGGATATGCATCATTAAGGAAGAGCCTCCATCAGCACTACTAGTTAAAAGTTGCACCAGTCTGGTACCCAGATGACACAAAGTGTAAAATGACAAACAGAATGTAGGTTAATACAGTTTCTGTCCCGCCACAAATCATACTGACTATACGGCGTTGCTGCAAAAATTCTAGTTATGCACAGTGGAGCACAGTAGTTGAACCTCTTCCCCCCGAGGGAGAGCAGAGCAGACTTTTTTATGTGGGTTTCACCTGCATGCTGGTCCATAATTCACTCTGTGGAGAAAGAGACGCGTAGCCACACACAGGATCTGATATAACTGATGCTGGGGCTGTTCACGAGCCTGCAAACATGTCTGGATTTATTGATGAAGGCTTCAACAAGTTTGTTTTTTTGACAAGTTTGTGAAAATACTTGGATCTGGAGTGTTGTTAATGTGTTTGGATTCACTTCAGGTGTCAAGTGGGGTTGTGAGTAGATGAGTGAAGGACTGTGTCTCCCCCAACCCTTCTGACACTTGATTGTAACCCGTTTAAATCAATGAAATCAACACCTCTAAAACAGTTTCTGAACACTATATAACCTTCATGAAGGTAGGATTTATTCCTTTTAGCCAGGTGTATGCAATAAACTGAGTGTAAACTGACACCAGAGCTGCTTGTAGGGTTGCACCATCAGCGTCCGTCTCAACTACAGTACAGAAGGTTAAATGCAGCAGCTCACTGAGTTCAGCTACATAGAAACTGGTTCATGGTTGGCTGCTGTTGTCTTTGTATTCTTCACAACATAGACATTATATTCATATATTATATATTAATAAGCAGCGGAACAAAAACACCGACACATCTCCGACAGTATGATAATAATGCACTTCAAATGCCTAGTCTACATACAGTAAAGCACAGAGGCTGTTTCCGTGCTGACAAGTGCCCGTGTCTGCCTGTTTATTCACCTGAGGGGCGCGGTGATCCCGCGGATCCTAGCTGGACATCAGATGAGTAGGCGGTCCTTAATGTGGCCCAGGACGCATTCGCGTGCACACTGCTAAAAGAATGTGGTCATATGTGACCCAGACCACCTCTGAATGTGGTCTGAAAGATCCGATCTCAATGCATCCTCGATGCGTCTCGAGTGTGTTCACACCTGTACATAAAGCTGTCCACTTGTGATCCGATCACTGAGGACGCATGTTAATACCAGGTCTGAACAGGGCCAAAGTCCGCGATTCCCTGCATAGAAGCGGTAGCTCTTGAAAAAGATAAATTTGCTTCGTACACGCCACACAGCGACTTAATTTTTTTATTTGGTCCACTATAGTTTGTGCACTGTGAAACTGAACCAGAATATATAGAAAATTAACCAAAAGTATCACAGACTATGGCTTGTGAAAGCAGCCTAATCTGTCTTCTAACATGGCGTCTTGGTCACTAACACAAAGTAGCACAAATTTTCCGATATATATGACAAAATTGCTTGTTTTGACAGTAACAGGTAGCAGCTGAAGAAGGCTGTGGATGCTGTAAATATTGTTAGTGTCGGTGCAGGCGGTTAAAAATGTTCAGTGGGCTGTGACAGACATTCATTCATAGTTAATGTTTTATTTTTATTTATATAAAGTCACTGGATTTCAAAGCTTGTGTGGTCTAATTTAACACTCAGCACTGACAAGTACACGGCGACTCATGATTCAGGTTAATTTTAGGAGTTGCTCATTTGCATATAGAAGTTAAAAATGGAGACAGAGAGAAGAAAAAGAGGAGATAGAGCACAAATGGTACAGACTCTGTGTGTGTGTGTGTGTGTGTGTGTGTGTTTACGCAACGCTTAGAGAAGAGGTGTGTTGTTGTTACAGGCCTAGTATGCAGGTTTTTATTGCAAAAAAAATAGATGCACAGGTATGAGTAGCTGTAAAAACTGGAACATGTGTGGTAGCGTTCTTCACTGTTTTATAGTGATGAGGAAATGTTTCAAATGATCAGTTACTCAGTCAGTTTGCCTCACAGGAATAGTGTGAACTTGAATGGCTCTACAGATCATACAGTCATGGGTTTGTTTTTCATTATCTTTTCTTCATTTCTTTCCTTTCTGTTCTGGTTATTCTTCCCTCTGAAGAAGACGTCAGAGTGCAAAGAGATGTTTTATTGGAGTGGAGAAAGGTGCAGCTGCTGTAAAAAACGGTCCTCTGCTCCTGAACGTACCACTGATGTTCTCTCCATAGAGATCCATTCAAACAACCAAGTCACTCATGAACCTCAGGTCTATAGAGCTTCACATCTTCTGATGCAGTTATTGATGAGACGTTGTGAATCAATGTCCTATTAAATGTTCCCTTTGGAACAAACAAAACAATTTAAGATCTTCTTCCTCCTGTCCTTCTTCTTTTTTTTTTTTTTTTTATAAAGTTATTTTTTGGGGGGCATTTTCCATTTTATTGAGAGGACAGTGGATAGTCTTGGAAAGGGGGGAGAGAGAGTGGATGCGGAAAGGGCCACAGGCCGGATTCGAACCCGGGCCGCCGCGGTCAGGACCAAGCCTTGATACATGGACGCCCGCTCTACCAACTGAGCTAACCCAGGCGCCCTTCTTCTTCTTCTTCTTTTTTCTTATTCTTATTATTCTTATTCTTATTCTTTTTCTTCTTTTTCTAATACTTCTTCTTCTTCTTCTGAGTTGTTGTTGGTCCTCTGCTCTCTCCTGACTGCTTTATAAAGCTAACACTTTCTAAACTTATTCAGTCAATAGAATTGAACAGAGACTGTTGATTTCTGAGCTGTTGTTTACTGGGCGCTCCAAAGTAGTGTATGCTCATCCCAACATGATATCATGTTTGTAGGCACAAAGGCAAAAAACTATCTCAAGAGAAGAATATGCCTGAATACATGCTCCCAAAAAGATGATTTATTAAAGGAACAGTGTGTAACATTTCAGGAGATCTATTAGCAGAAATGGAACATAATATTAATAACTGTTTTCATCAGTGTATAATCACCTGAAACTAAGAATCGTTGTTTTCGTTAGCTAACTGGTATCTAGCTAATGCCTTTTTTTTTTAGGGCTGTCCACATTAACAAGATAATAAAGCGTTAACGCAAATGCCACTAATTTCTTTAATGCAACTTGCGATTTTTAGGTTGTAGCGGGCTCCGTTAAAGCTAGAGTGAAGATACTGGTATCATATGAAACTACACAACCTAATGAATCCATCGGTACCAACCGTGTCATACTAGCTTGTCATGAAGGAGGTTAAATAACGCTCCAAACTTGCGCAACATTTTGATGAGGAAAAACTGTCATGGCCATTTTCAAAGGGGTCCCTTGACCTCTGACCTCCAGATATGTGAATGTAAATGGGTTCTATGGGTACCCACGAGTCTCCCCTTTAAAGACATGATCACTTTATGATAATCACATGCAGTTTGGGGCAAGTCATAGTCAAGTCAGCACACTGACACACTGACAGCTGTTGTTGCCTGTTGGGCTGCAGTTTGCCATGTTATGATTTGAGCATATTGTTTTATGCTAAATGCAGTACCTGTGAGGGTTTCTGGACAATATCTGTCATTGTTTTGTGTTGTTAATTGATTTCCAATAATAAATATATACATACATTTGCATAAAGCAGCCTATTTGTCCACTCCCAAATTCATTTTGAATTGATAAATGTGTGGTTATTTTCCGATTAATCGCGATTAAATATTTGAATGGATTAACATCCCTAACATAGGCAACATCTTAAAACAATCAGAATAGACTCATTTACACAAAGAGACAAAGACCCATCACATTTCACAAGTCTCATCTTGATTTAATCAGGTGAAGTCTAAGTTGAATATTTGCTGATGGAGACAAATAATGTTGAAATGTTGTTAATGTCTGTATAAATATATCTGGAGCATCTTTTTAGAGTGCTGGTGCCTTTTCTTTAACCTGAGACTGTTCCTGAAAGGGAACATTTTACCAGAGATACAGACTTGCCCACTTCATTTATTTATTTACCTCTGCGCTGCTGGACGCACTGATCCATTGTGGCCTGAAGTCTGAAGGTGAAGTCAACCTCTGCCACTGGTGCTGCTGTCAGCCCACGGCCAAGTAAACCTGTAGCTTTTGGTAAGGCTCGGCCGTCTGTTTGATCACAGTAATGGAGAAAATGTCAGATAAGATGCAGTAAGCACCGGCGGCCGTCCCCTGACACTACAGGGAGGAGAGTCGAATGGACGGAGGGAATGACACAGGAATATAAAAAAGAGGGAGATACTAGAGGGCAGGATGAAGGATGGAGCCGGGGAGACATGGAGAGTAAATGGAAAGACGGATGTTGGGTTTAGATAAATAAAAGGTAAAGCGGGGAGAGGGTGACAAATCCAGACAAAATCTGCTCATCTGCAGCTTCTGTCAAAGAGCAAAAACATGTTTCTAAGTGAGGGATTTGCTGGTTCTGAATGATGACATGTAGTTCCCTTCAAACATCGGGACGCCTTTCTCTTTCATCAAACGATGTAAATTCTTTTCAGTCTAACAGCAACGAGCCTCACATGTGCTATAAAGCTTCACTGCCTTTTTTTCATATTCACAGACATTCAAAACTGGCTTGACATTTTCACCAAAGCATGATGGCCTCATTTCTGAGACATGCCCACACAGCTCGCTGTGCAGCACGCTGCCTTTGGGTAGTGCTTATAGATTTGAAGAAAAATGGAGAGAAAAGAAAATCTGATTTAAAAAAAAAAAAAAGAAAAGTGGAAGTGCAGCGACGGCTGCCTTCTGGGCCGAGAGAGGGAGGTGAATGACGGGGACGATCATCTGCTCGCTGTAGGCCGCTGGTAGCAGCGTGAGTGTAATGAATGTGGAAAAGCGGTGACGGAGCGGTAGTTAATTTTCTTAAACGGCGGGGAGTTTTTGTGGAGCTCTGCCGGATGGTTTCATTGAGCTTGTCTTTTCATGACTCATACTTCGTCATAGTTTGGACAGATACAGACAGGTGCAACATACAGAACAAGTTTTAACGGCCAGAATGTGAAGACAAACTGATTATTATTTAATGTAGCTGTACTGGAGTAACATTTTTTGGGAAAAAAATGTCTTAATTGTTGAAGATACACTTTTGTAATTCAAGAGTTTAAGGAAGCAGTTCCTGTTTTTGCAGTTCTTTTGTAGGAGCAGACGGTGGAAAGTAGATTTTTTGAATCAATCATTCTTACATAAAGAAATTGACTTTGATCACTGACAATTTAAGGAGATTTATTGATCCTAGTGGGAACATTTGTTCTGCAGCAGCAGCAAAAGCAGAAGAACTGAGCAGAAGGCAACACGACAAATTGAATTTTATCGCACAAAAAAACAAATCAAAGAAGGAATTAGCACTTTTCTTTCATCACAAACTCTTAAACTAATTTGCATGTGTAACTCCGATGATCTTGGACTTCTCAGTCAATATCTGTGGACATGATAGACTCTCTCTCAAAGCCAGGAAATAGAAACCTACGCACTGTAAACTGCTGACTTCTGCCAAACCTTCTGCTGCTACGACAGCGAATCACGTTTGGCAGGATTAGATGCTGAAAACATTTCATTTGATTGATTTATTTGATTTTGATTATTAAAGTTTTGTTCATATTCTTGGTTTGTACCTTTTTACTGTGTGTTCTTATTTGTTTTGCCTCTGGTCTCTATGACGTTATCTGGTGTCAGGCAGAGTTGTCAACTGGGTGGATTCAAAGGTACGGACCCAGGCATCGCTGTGATGAACTGTCGTCACCTCAGGCGTTAATAAAGTTAATCTTTCCTCTGCTCACTTTGTGATGCCAGAGGGCTTCTAAATGTTCCTGTTCTTTTCTTGGCAGTTTAAGCGATCGTGTCACTTCCAAATTTAATGGAAGTAGGGCTGTCAAACGATATTTAATCGTGATTAATCGCAAATTAATCTCAATTTTTTGATCTGTTCAAAATGTACCTTAAAGGGAGATTTGTCAAGTATTTTAAAATTATATAAAAGATGCTGTTTTCTGTCTTTACTTCCTCTTCTCATCCTCCTTTCTGCCTTTACTTCCTTCCTTTCCTTTTCCAGCTCTTACCAGTCGCCCATCACCTTTATAGTCCGTCTGTTTCCATTTGTGTCGTATTGATCCATGTGTTGCTGCTCCAGGCCAGCAGAGTTTAAGTGCAGGTCAGGTGTTAAAAAGACTTTGTCCCAAAAGTCCACAACTCATTGTGTTGATATTTCTACACAACACAAGTTTATAACATTTGACCTGCAGTGGGCGAAGGCCTCCGCCTCCTGTAAATGTACGAACGAAGTTTAATCGCTCCTTCAGGAATTGAAACTTTTGCTGTTTGAATACGAAGTTATTTGAAGTTATTATTTTGTACATCACTGCAGCAAGGTGATTTATCGATTTTAGATATATTTTATCCTTGGAAAGTAGCAGGGAACACGGCTCCAAATCCTGAACACTATCGGGTGCACGGCAGTGGCAAAGAAAAGAAACAAAGCACACGTTTCAGCTATAGCTATTGCTAAAACATGTTAGTTTTTATGCTCACAATAAACAGACCCTTTATCTGTGAGTGCCGGTGCTTTGTTTCTTATACATTTTAGCCTTCCTTTTCATTTTAAATTGTCCAAACATGACCTTATGGAGAAGAACCACTGGAAGTGAACAAATCGTGCATCAACGCCTCTGCCACTTCTTGCTAGCTAGTGAGTAGCTTGCTCATAAGCAAATATTGTGTGTAAATAAGCAACCTGCACTTTTATCTACAAATTTTTTCGAAAAATGTTCGACCTGCCTCTTTTTTCACTTTGTCGGTCAGACTTCTTCACTCTTAATGCTGTGTGCATTTTCAGTGGAAGCTGGTGACATGAAGCTACTGAATCCTGACAGTTGTCGTGCTACAAACGAGCTGGTCTCAACTTTTTTAAGTGCTCGTTTTTGTTTCACCCTGTTTTCCGTTCCATCTAAAAAAATGACGTTAGCCGGTTCGCACTGCTATTTAATGACATAACTACGTCAATGAGCACTTGAGCAACACTTCAGCGGCGACTCACAGGCAATGTAGCTGGCCATACTTGGCCGTTTTGTCACTTTTGTCGCTCGTAGTGTGAACATAGCTTTAGACGTGTTGACCATCAGACTTCAGCAGCTCAGTGTTTGTTCTTTTCTGACCCCGGAACAGGTGGAGAGCAGAAGGAGACTCAGGTATCGAAGCAGGAAGCAAAGCTGCTCATCGATGACTTTGACCCCTCTAAAGAATACAACTTTAAGATAATTGCAGTCGGTGGAGGACAGCAGAGTAAACCTCTCCAGGCCAAACATGAAGGTAAGAGACTTTCACCCTCAGTAGTACGACTGAATCTGAAGGCTGATACAAGCTGTGTTAGATTGATGCCTCCAGATATGTTCAGACTGGAGGTTTACAGAAGTATAATTAAAAGAGACATTCTGATGTAAAAGGTGGCAGCCACATTGAATCACAGTTGACAGAAAACTGAACTGATCTCTATGTGACATCAGGCTGCACTTCTGGTTCCAATCAGTGATGTCACAGCGGGTGCTTTCCATCAGCTGTGATTGTCAGAACGCCTGCTGTGACATCACTGATTGGGGTGTGGCCAAGAGAGCAATATGCTTGAGAGTTTTGAACCCCGCAGAGCAAGACAGCGGTACTATGTGATTCAGTGATGCCTCCGCTGTTTCTTTGGCTAATGTTGTGTGTTTGGTGGAGGAGTGCGAGACAAGTTGAACAAAGAGCGAATTCAAACTGCAACGACTGCATGCCTCAACTCACTGTGCTAGTCGTGAATGTAAAAAATATGCCCAGTGAGTTGTTTACTTTGCTTCAGTCTCTGACATTCAGCAACCTGCTGGTATTTACTTGTCGTACTGAGCTTCAAGAAAAAAATAAATACTACACATAGACTTTTTAAGCAGGATTTGTAATGCAGAAATCCATAGGAGTGTTTCCTCCAGAAATGTATCACATCAGGGTGGAAAAGCCCATTGACTCAGCATTTAGAATATCATGCTGCTCTTCAAAACTAAATAAATGGCATAATATCGCATTATAGTTACAGTTTGTAAGCAATGATGATGTGCGGAAGTACGGCGGAGTGGGATAGATTGTCAACGTATTCAAAGGGCTTTAACCACCAAAGATCGTGAATGCAACCTAAACAAATAGACTTTCCATATCCGTGTGCTAACAGGGAGTTGGTAGAAGACATTAGCAAGTGGCCCAGTTTTTAGTTGCCAGATACACCGATCAGCCATAACATTATGACCACCTGCCTAATATTGAGTAGGTTCCCCTTTTGCCGCCAAAACAGCCCTGACCTGTCGAGGCGTGGACTCCACTAGACCTCTGAAGGTCTGCTGTGGTATCTGGCACCAAGCCGTCAGTAGCAGATCCTTTAAGTCCTGTAAGTTGCGAGGTTGGGCCTCCGCGGATCGGACTTGTTTTTCCAGCACATCCCACAGATGCTCCATTGGATTGAGATCTGGAGAATTTGGAGGCCGAGTCAACACCTCCAACTCGTCGCCATCCACATGATGTAAAAGAAAACGTGATTCATCAGACCGGGCCACCTTCTTCCATCGCTCCGTGGTCCAGTTCTGATGCTCAAGTGCCCATTGTAGGCGCTTTTGGTGGGTGGACACGGGTCAGCACGGGCACCCTGACCAGTCTGCGGCTACGCAGCCCCAACAAACACCACCTTTCTATCAGAATCAGCATTAACTTTTTCAGCAGTTTGAGCTCCAGTAGCTTTTCTTTTGGATCGGACAACACGGGCCAACCTTCGCTCCCCACATGCATCAATGAGCCTCGGGTCTGACCCTGTCGCTGGTTCACCGGTTCTCCTTCCTTGGACCACTTTTGGTAGGTCCTGACCACTGCAGACATGGAACATCCCACAAGAGCTGCAGTTCTGGAGATGCTCTGCTCTGATGACCGGTCGTCTAGCCAGCACTATTTGGCCCTTGTGTGCAGGAACAAACAAATCATAATCTTTAGTCGCTTATTGCTGAATCGAATTATTACCGAATCACAGCCGTGTTGATATTCAGAACAACAGCACTCCCTCTCGTGTGATATTATTTAAGTCCTCCTGTGTGACAAATGTTATGTTAATGAAAAACACTGTGTAGCAGCACTTATGAAGTCAGAATCTAAATGTGGGTGATGATGTTTGACATTTAAACAGTATTGGATTGTAAAAACTCTCCACTGGCAGTCAAGTTAACTGAATAGCAGATCTTAAAGATGGGGTCCAACTGAGTGATTGATTATAACAAATATAAATATATAAGTGTTGACGGTTTGGCCGAATTGAAATGCGGAGCCAACTTGTGTTAAAACAGAAAGCATCAGTGTTGATTCAGAGAGATCCTCGGGCTCATCAGGACCTAAACTTTAATCACACTGTGCCTAATTGATCAAAGTAAGTGAGGTTTTGATGTTGTTTTTCAGTCGCTGCCACTTGGCTGATTTCTTACATAAAAGCTTAAATACACTCAGATTTGTTATGGTATCTATTCTGGTCGATTCTATTCTTGGGATTTTTAGAAACATTAAGTTCCCCTCTCTTAGAGTTACTGTGAGGAACTTTTAACTGGTGAAACAGTCTCAGTGTAATACTGATGCCTCTGTATGACCTACATAAGTAAACGAGACCATCAGCAAGAAGATTGGCTATTTCTTAACGCTTCATCGGGTCTGATTCCCTGCGACATTAGACGAAACGATTTACGGCATGCAGGAGAAACTCCTACAGCTCAGACTCTAGCGGGGCCTCCGGCAGCGACCAGCACACAGCGGATTGACCCTGATCCAGCAAAAAAAAAATCCAGCGACTCCTCCTCTGGCCACGAGCAGAGCTTCACCTCGCTGCCCCGCCAATCCATGCTGATCCAGATAGGACTGGCCAAAGACGAGGTGATTGAGAGGATCTCTCACGTGGTCCAGGATGACCTGTACATCGACTTCGGCGGGAAATTACAATGCATGTGCCAGCGGCCAGAAACTGCAGCAGGGCAGCAAGGACCATTTGCGGTTGCGGGACCTGGAGCTCACCGCCTTCTTCCTTGGAGTCAACACCGACACCACGCTGCTGGAGGTCCAGGCCGTATTGCTGAGCACGCTGGAGGGAAGGCAGGCACGGGAGAACCAGAACCAGGACTGAGCGGCAAGACTGTCAGACCCTGCTGCAGTAAAATTAGAGATTTTCTAAAGGGAGTCTGGCAGCTGCATATCTTTACAACAGAATGCGGTGGTGCTCATGGAAATGTTACCGCTTTTGTCCACAGGGGCCGCCCAAATCAACACAAAATGAAAGCTCCTTTGCATTTTTTTGTCTGTTTTATTCTCTTGTTGCGTTTTATTGGTTGATTCATTGATTGAAATGGATTGATCCCAGCCAAGTCACTGTGTCTCTCCTCTCCTCTCCCACTATTCATTAATGTAGACTCATGTGTTATTTCTTCCAGCTCAGCAATCAGGAGTCGAGGCGGTTCGGTCTCAGAGGAGACAAGACAGCGGTGCCACCGAGAACAACGAGAACAACGAGAACAACGAGATCTCAGAAGGTAAGATCCTCGGCGGCGAAACGGGAGGCAAAACCGGGCGAACGGAAACACTGAACCGGAAAAGATTGACGCATCTGTCTGCTTTGAGTCTCTGGTCGTCTGGATTGAAGACCTCTCCTGTGTAACAAGAGCAGAGGAAGATTTTTTTTTTTTAAGGGGATTCTCTTTGAAACGTCTTGTCAGGAAGACAACCTGTCATTCTTCAAGAACAACCTCGAAAGGGAAAGTAAGAAAAGCGTCCTGTAACCAAGAACACGTTTTTTACAAATTGGAGAAGACAGAGCTGCAGACTCTCCAGACAGCTCCTCTTTTTGTGAAGGAAAATTATTGAAAAGGATTGCTCCAAGTCTGACACATGAAGCTGTCATTTTTAATACCTTGACCTGAGATTTTGGCTGAGGAAAATGGCACAACAAAAAAAAGGTAAGTGGAAGCTGGAAAGGCCTCAGAGTTTTATCACAAACAGCTTTGGAACAAGTTGGATTCACCCTGTCAACCAGAGACAGTTAAGCAACCATTTAGTGATGTTTTATTTTTACTATCCTCACTCATTTGAAGGAGGAAGAAGACCTGCGATTGTAATATTCCTGCACTAACACGGCGATTACCATCGAGCCTCATTCCCGAGAAAACGGAGGGAAAGGAAATGAAACGGTGCGCAACAGAGAATTGAAGCAAGAGCCTGCAACAATCAGGAAATGAACTGAGAGACGAGCGTGGTAAACAAAGCTATTATAATTTAGAAAGTGATTGTAAGAGCCACATGCTGAGGTGCACAATCAGACACCACAAGGGAAACAAGGAAACAAGCAGGTAAGAAGTGTGTGTCTCTGTCACACAGCAGACCACAGATGCACTTTTGTGTTGCAATTTTAGATTCATACCTCAACAAAATATCTCAAAGCTTTGCAAAAAAGTAGAATTTAAGTGTTTGAATTAACACTTTTATGGTCATGTTGTGTGTGTTGTTAGTGTTGCTGTTATGTCGGTGAGCTGAGGCCTGTACTATGAAGCAGGATTTGAGGTCAGCGAGGTAACTTCAGGGTTAACCCTTCAGGGTTTTCTGTCCTTCGACGGTGGTTCACTTCTTACTGGGGTATATCGCCAGCGTAACCGGTGCTAAAGCTGGGCATACTCTGCACGATTTTAGCCCGTTTCTCGGACGAATTTTGAACCGCAAAACTCATTTTAGAGTCGGACCGAATTTCAGCTTCGTCAGCAGTGTACAACTCGGACGGTTTATGACATGTCACGAGCCGATTCCCCAAATTCAGCGCCTTTTTTCTACTTTTCTTACAGTAATCAGAGCGTAGCTATCAAGATAACAATGTACAATAGATATAAACGTAACTAGCTTATCTCCAAGTCTCTCACTTTTTATTTGCTCCCAAGTCTGTTTCACACGGCCGAGGTCGGGGGCGCAGCCGAAAGAAGAATGAAATTGTCATGCACGCCACAATTTCCCTAAAGAGAATAATAAAGTATCTTCTATTCTATAAGTGACAAATTAACTTAACGGAATACACAACGTAATTATAGTCAGATCTACTTGTGCTCTACTGTAGATGGGCAGTGAGATTATAAATCTGTATACTGTTTTACTTTTAGTCTGGATTTTGTGTTTAACTTCTTCATATTTGTCTAATATTACAGTTTGCTCTTAGTTTGTAAAATGTGGCGCTCTGCTGACAGTAGACTTGTCCGTGTCTGTGATTGGTCAGATGCGGCAAACCCCGCCCCTTTTATGTGAACGCGCTCGTAGCCAGATTGAGTAATAGAAGTTGAGCCAGATAAGGAGAAGATACCCTAGGTTTGTTGAACTTGATTCGTAGTACAGGCCTCTGATGTGTTGACAGGTCTTTCCCATGTTTTGTTCCCCTATGAATGTATATAGCGGTGGACAAAATATTGGAAACACGTTTGAATAGCAGCCATGATGATATTTTCGTTTCTGTCTGCATCCAAACCAAAAAGAATTCAATAAACCTTTTGTTGGAAAAACTGCTGCAGCTTAAACGCAGGGTGAAACCTCGCCATGTTTTGTTGACACAAACCTGATGTTGTGCCGTGTTCCTTTGCAGCTTTTGAGAATGTGACGTGTCCCTTTGTGTGAGTGCTGTTGTGTTGTGAAGCCTTGAAATGGAGGGATGGTGTTAATGATGGTGCAGATGGGACTTCTGGCAGGCGGTTAGCCGCCGTCTCAAACCCAAATTACAGCTTCTGCTCTCAAAATCCTCACAACGGGATAAATACTTGGTATTTCAAATCTCTTTTTTTTTTTTTGTTGGTGTCTAAATCTACTTATTAGTGCATCTCAATCAGCCTCGCCACATTTATTTTGTCTGTAGTTGCAGCATGTTTTTTGTCTCTTAGTTCAGAATGAGAACGAAAGGAAAAAATACTCGACATTTGCAACACAACTTGAGCTTTCTCCTCACGGCAGATCTCATTTCACTCCATCGCCTCATCACTTCCCGTGCAATTACAGCCTGACTCCTCTAAAAGGGGATCTTATTCTTCTCTCTGCAGCGCCGGACCTCGCCAGGAGAGGTTTGGTGATTGGTATTTTTTTTTTTTCCTCCAGACGGCAGAAACTTTACAAACCTGTCAGGAGTTTTTTATACCTCTACCTGAAATTACTTAGCCTATTCTAAGGCTAACCCTGAAGTCCTGGGGTCATTTTAATCCTGTCCGAGGTTTCATGCAATTACTGATTTTTTTTTTTTCACGTGGTATCGGAGCCATGCAACCAGTGTTAAAGTATGGCAGCATCAGACCTGAAATTAGATGAAACTTTATTGCTCTTATGGAAGTTAGGGCCTGTGTCCACATAGCGTTTTCTTTTCTTTTTTTTTTTTCACCCGATGAGACTGTTGTCAGGCTATTAAATGGGCATTATCAGTCGCTATAAGCCCCATAGATGTGGGTCAGTAGGGGGTTACTACACCTACTAGTAGGTTTTAGCATCTATTCACATGGTAGATCACAGAAAGAAGGTATAAAATAACAGCGACCTCTAGCGACCGGCGCTGAGGCCAATGTCCAGTTTAAAAACAGGTAGGTATAAGACATTAAGATCTACAAGCCAAAGGCCAACAACACAATCATCCGGACAGAGATAAGCTAGATAATGTTATGCTAACTGAATACTAAGAAAACGTTGGCTATTTAATCTACCAGTATCTTGCAAAATTAGCCCCATAACGGTAGCCTACCTTTGTGTCTGACTGTATAGGCTACTATACTGTGTGTATATACTACAATTAGTCTTTTGAATCTTATTTTGTGTTATCTTTTGACACTTGCAGTAAACAGCCAGAGGATGGCACTCTTACCCTTTATACCCCAAAAATGGCCAACCTGCTATCGGTGACGTCACATTCCCATTCCCTATAGCATTTTAAGGACATTCCGCGGATCATGATAATGCATTTTAAGCTTTTTGTGTGTCATTTCACGCCACGTCGTTACCGTGAAACCATCACGGTTTTGTTTAGGCAACAAAACTGCTTAGTTAGGTTTAGGAAAAATATCACGGTTGGGCTTATAATAAGTATGTAAACGAAGTAAAATACGTGCGTAAACAACGTAAAAGAAGCACACGTCACTAACGTAACTTAATAATAACTCAACAATACTTTGGGAAACGAACACCGGTCTCCTGGTTGAAAGTTCTCTGTTTGTTGGACCTATCCACCTCCCCTCCACCCCCCCCATTATCTTTCTCACTTTTTATTCAGACGTCACTAGCTCATTAGCGGAACATATTCACGCTGTCAGTACAGACTACATGGCGTACACATGACACGCCAAAAGCAAGAACGGCGTTGTGATTGCACTAGTGTAACTTGCCATTTAGAGAGACTGGGCTGTTTTTAGTTGTCACCAGGTGCAGGAATGACCCTGGAGAGCTGTAGACATAAAAAGATGTTTTGGGATGACTTTTAACAATCCAGTTGGTAAAAGTCCAGTTGAAACGCCGGCTTGATTGGATGGATTTTAGTGGTCCTTTAGTGACGATAGCCAATCAGGAGCAACTTCAGTGGAGATGTATTTTTGGAGAATGTTTGAAAAAAGGAAAAGAATTTTCAAATTCAATAGTTTGATGATTAAACCATTCTGATGAAATCTAATTAGAATATCTTGATCCTCTTCATCCCTTCATTATATGTACAGAAATATGGGGACATTTATATTCCTATAATATGGGACCCTTTGAAGCGTGATAAATCAGCAGAATGGAGGACAGCTGCTTCTGTACGTCAACACTTTACTGATGTTCAAGATGTTCGAGTGACTCTTTTACAAATGTGACAGATCTGATGCCAGCCATTTCTCAGTGAGAGTACTTATGGCTCGACAGATGTTTTAAAATGGGTGCTAGACTTCACCGGCTGTGTTTGCACTCGCTGCACAAGACGAGTCAAAGCAGAGCGAGGCGAGGCGGTGGCAGACCGGAGGGAGGGAGGAAGGAGGCGAGCAGCGAGAGTCCAAAGGGATCTGATCCAAAACGCTGAGATAATTACAGCTTGGACTTCCATAAAAGTCCTTTTTTCGGACTCATTACTGCTGGTTGGGTGTTGCAAGATTACTACTCGCTGTCAGTCTTCTTCTCTTTCTTCTGTCTATATCTGTCTATTAACGGTCTAATAACTATATTTTTACAAATATTTATTACCACAAACGGAAGCCAAAGCAGCATATGAAATGCACATTTTCTGCAAACGTCACTTTCACCATTCAGAATAAACTGGCATCACTAACGTCCACATCGGTGAGCTTATTTTAGAAGTTACATTCATGTAGATAATTGAAGAGTTTGACTTCTACATAAAATATTTTATTGAAATAGAAACCTGCTTTGTGCAGATGTTAGCAAACATGTGAAATCTTACACATCAGAAACTGGCAATAGCTACTAGTGTAGTTTTGTGTAGTTGTAGCATTAAGGAATGTATATCGCCAAGTAGTGAAAGTCAATTAAAAGCGCCCAGCAGCAGAGCTATGCTTCCGCCATTTTGGACTGAAAGCGACTACCGGACGCTAGGAAAACGTCTGCCTAAACACTGCCGTACAAAAAGTAAAACAAAATGATTTTTATTCTATTGTCATATTCTACAGAAATGTCCTGTGTTGAACAGTAAAATATTATAAATGTAATAAATGCTTTCAGTCCAAAAATGGCAGCAGAAGCTGTTGTCAAAAAAATACCGGAGTTTCGTCTCTTTGCATCTAAACTCTCTGGTTGTAGTGTTAAGACCTTTACGAAATACTCCTCTGCGAATATATGTCTTATTTTGAAAGGTAAGAACGGAAGGAAGTGGATCTGGTATGTTCTGCCATTGTCAGTGTTGAATGGAGTAATCAATTTTGCCGTTTTGGTTCGCACTATACGGAGCCGTGCTGTTGTTTCGTAGATATAGGCGCAACTCAACCCGTTCCGTGCAACGTGATCGGTTGATGCCTTCATTCACAGTGCGAAAGCTCAGAAAAATCAACCTTGTTCTGAAAAAAAGGTTTCACTTTTTCGCTGCGTAATATTCAGTGTAAAAGTATTCATGACAAAAACAACAGTTTGAAATTTAATTTATTTAACTCATTAACGCAACTTGTGATTTTTAGGTTGTAGCGGCTCAGTTTTAAAGCTATAGAGTGAATTCAATCAAGCTTACGCTAAATTTTGGCGAGGAAAAACTGTCATGGCCATTTTCAAAGGGGTCCCTTGACCTCTGACCTCCAGATATGTGAATGAAAATGGGTTCTATGGGTACCCACGAGTCTTCCCTTTACAGACATGCCCTCTTCATGATAATCACATGCAGTTTGGGGCAAGTCATAGTCAATATATACATACATTTGCATAAAGCAGCATATTTGTCCACTCCCATGTTGATGAGAGTATTAAATACCTGACACATCTCCCTTTAAGGTACATTTTGAACAGAAAAAAAATGTGTGATTAATTTGCCATTAATCGTGATTAACTACTTTAATCAATTGACAGCCCTAAAAAGTAAATAATAAGCAATATTGGTTTGAAAACACCATTTATTAGTAACATAACAACATAGTACACAGTATGTTGATGTAAAAGTAATGATTATTAGGCTTAAAAACATGGCTTACATGATATAATGTAATAGCTAATATAGATTATCATAATGCAGATCCTGTCATATAGTTCAGTCAGAGGTTAAATCTAGTGTGAAAATCACCTGCGTGTTCATCCTTTCTCTCTTTCTCAAACTGTCTCTCCTCCAGTTCTTCCAGACTTTCATATAAATATGAAGTCGTCCAGCAGCAGAAGCTGTCACTGGAGGAGGCAGGCCATTAGTGGAAGAGTGAGAGCGAGGTCTGACTGGGACCAACATAGTAACAGTTGGCGATGTTTGTCAAAGATCCCGTGGCACGCCATGTCGCGTGGCCTCCGCCTCGGCTCTGGCAGCAAGAGTCGCCATTTGGCCAAAGAGTCAGAGAATGTTCAAAATATTCAGCGGGAGGAAAAGTAAGAAGGAGGAAGAGAGAGAGAGAGAGAGAGAGAGAGAGAGAGAGAGAGAGAGAGAGAGAGAGAGAGAGGAAAAGAATCAAGAATCAAAACAAGTTGAATAAAGAAATGAACCAAGATACCGATACTACTTACATTTTGGATTAATTGGGCTATAAAATGTAAAAGACAAAGGTGGCAGAGCCCAAAGTTATGTCAGCAAACATTTGACTGAAGGTCTTTTACACAACGGAGGGCGTGACGAATAAACTATTCATACCGGCAGAGATGCGAATTTGCGACATATTTACATAGACAATAGATGTTGATGATATATTAATGCCCTGGATATCGTACAGAGAGTGTGCACGTCAGCAACTACAGTCCGCTACCCATTAATACAAACACTAATGAGAAGGACTCTGCTGATGCTTGCTAGCTTCCTTTTTGGTGGAAATGAAACACTACCTGACTTCTCAGGGTTTCTCCCAGAAAACCGGTCAGCAGAGTTTTATGTTGAACACGTTTGATCTTTACAACTATAATTGGGACCATTGACTTCAACTGTGAGCTGGAGAAATATAATAATGATTAAAGATCTGGCTGAAATGATAAAATAATGCTGCAGTTTGCTGCGAGTGAAAAGTATTTCACCTAGAAATTGATCAGGTTTTTAGTCATAGACTGTATATAAGTAGTAGAGGTATAGTATAGTCACCGTGATGTCATCCACTCGTTTGTGGAAGTGACGTTTTGAAGCCTCAAGTTTGGCATTAGTGTCATGCAATTAATCACGATTAAATCGATCGATTGACAACCCTAATTAGGAATTTTTTTTGTCATAGTAAATAGTATGGTAGTATGGGTATTGGAACGCATGCAGTATATTTTACCCTATATATACAGAGTGTGTGTGTGTGTGTGTGTGTGTGTCAGTCACCTGCTATATCTCCAAACTAATGTAACTGGCTGCAGGCTAAAAGGGACAGATGGGGGAGAGAGGAGCCAACCAGTGATGAAACGCTTTACTTTTTATAGATGACTCCACCTCCACCACCTTCTTTGCTTGTCTTATTGAAGCCACCCCCCATTGCACGCACGCACGATGGCACGCACGCACACATGCACGCACACACACACTCCTCCAACACGACCCCATCATCATCCCCTCCAGCTCTCTTTTTTCATCAGCTTTTCTCTCTTGCTATCTCTGTTTGAACAGTTTTTTTTCCCTCTCCATCACTTTTTCTCATTACTCTCTTCGATCTTTGGTCTTTTGACACTATTGGTTTTATTTTTCATCATCTCAGTCCTCCTTTTCGTTCCCTCTTTATTAAAACAGCTGTGACATACACTGTATGTATGATAGGATGACTTTAGAGATAGATACAGTTCCTTCAAAATGTCCCAATTTTCTCCTCCCTGTCTTTTTCTTCTTTTGTCGCCATGATACCTCAACTGTGAATTCAACATCAATCTTAGGTTGAATTAAATAATATTAATACAAATAATAATGAGTATAGTTGCTGAGCAGCTGTGGGTTGGAACCGGGCATTTTGGGGAAGAACGAGGAAGATGAAAAAAAAGGAAGAGGAGGTAGACAAATGAGAAGTACAGGACTGTCCATCATCATTAATCCTTTAATGCATAAGTTCATTCTGGTGTAATCCCTTCTCAAATTCACAACCTCAGACACCAAGAACAAGTCACTATATATGTTGGTGAGCTTACTGCCCGGAGGAAACTACTTCACACTATGACTGAGACAATTGCCAGAGTTGCATGTAAAGGCAGATTTCAAACTAGTGTCAACAAATTCAGTTTTTGAGACAAAATTATGTGTCCTTCATCTGGACAACACAGAGATCAGTCATTCATTTATTTTAATAAAGATTAAAGATTGCTCCATAAGTGACAAACAGATGTTTAAAAGTGCTCAATTTCCATTGACAATGCAATAGTTCACATGAGGATAAAGATACTGTCAAAAATACAGTTTTTGAGATAAAATACTGAAATCTAGCCCCCTACATCTACCATGACCTCTACATGTTGTCATTTATTTTCATGAACATTGGAGCTTTATTTAGCGAGAATTTGCAGTAGCTGTGTACAGTACTGTTCACACTAAAACGTCTTGATGCACTGTGGGCTCAATTTTTGATAATACAAAAATCTGTGTGGATGGTTTGTGGAGGATGGTCTGAAGATGCAGCAAGTTTGGTGTCAGTTGAGCAAAAAAATGGAGGGGATGGGTTTAATAAGTTTGCATATTTTTGTGTGATGGACTTCTTAATTCCTGCCAGGTTGAAACATCTGAACATTTTGGTGGAAGTTTCAAAGTCGTAGCATGTACGGCTGATTTGTTATGAATATTTCATAACAAACAATGAAGTTTTAAAATGTAGGCGTTTGCTGTAGCGCCACCATCAGGACTAATGGCCCAAAAAGCCAGTTGAGGAAGTTTAGCATGTAGGACTGGACCTTTGTGCAAAGTTTGGTTTATTTTCATGCATGAGAAGACAGATTTCCTAGGAAGATGTAATAATAATATCGACAAAAACAAGCATAGCTGCCCGGCCCCTAATAACTTTATAGCAGCTTTTAAAAACCGAGTTTACAAAGTGCTTTGACAGAAAAAGCAAAAGCAGGATTACAAGACAATAACAGAAAGCCAAACAGTGAGTAAACACAAGCAAGACAAAACTATGGTAACATTTAAACAGATAAAGCAGAACAATAGATACAAACAATAAAAAAACAGAAAGATAAAAGCAATAAAAAGACTATAAAGTACTGAGCTATTCCATCCTCTCAGGATATGAAGTCAAACATTGATACTCATGAGTTTATTTATCTGTCTGTCTCAGCTCCAGAGGGACAGTAGATCAGGTTCCTGGAAGCAGTTAAGGCGACTTTTGATAGCTCAAATTGTGTTTTCTTCTTCTTCTTCCTGTTCTAATCGATACTGTGCAGACACATGTACTCCTTCTGGATACGATGAGACTATAAAATGCAGGTCAAATTTGATGAAAGTATTGAATGTTTTTTTTCAATTAAAGCATTAAATTCAATTTTACACACTCCGCTCACAGGCGTATTGTTATCACGATGAGACTATCTGCTGTCCTATATTTCTCCCTGTTCTCTTAATTTTCACTTCCAGTTCTGTCTCAGCACCATTTCTCTGCCTTGCTTCCAGCTCTCTCTCTCTCTCTCTCTCTCTCTCTCTCTCTCTCTCTCTCTCTCTCTCTCTCTCTCTCTCTCCGTTCTAACAGCTTCACCTCTCTTTGTCGGCTTTTCCGTGTCAATAGCTGACAGTCCGCTCCTTGTCCACACTTGCTGAATACCACAGCCATAGCCTCACAGGCCTGTTCTTGGGCTGCTGATCAGACTTTTAACAGCTGCCTGCCTGTCTGCATGGCTTTTCAGTCTGAAGAGTTGGCTGCTTGTTGGTCTGCTGGTGTTGTTGTTGTGTACGTCTGCTCTTCTGCACACTTGTCTCTGCAGGTCACCTACTGGATGTACTACTAATAGGGTAAAGATAATTCTCCCTCAAGGCTGCCAGGCTCTGCAGTTCATGTCTAAAGGGAATACTCTGCCAATCTCATGCTCTATTATGTCTTATAAGTTGCTGCAGCAATTTTTGGGTTGATACCATTTATTACACAGATTTGGTACTAAATTTAACCATTTTTTACCACTCTACTTTACAAAAATTATCATTAATCCCTCCAAAATACCACATTAAGACACCAAGACCTTGATATGAACATCATAGAAAAAGCCATGCTATGAATTAGGATCAAAAACTTTTGACATTTTGGAGATTTCTGCAAAAATTACATGTAGTGGCGATTGGATGGCGAGCACTTGTGCTGTGTAAACTGCTCAGAAACCCCCTTATTGTCAATCTAGCTAGGAAAGCCATCCATCCTCTGAATGCTCTAGGTCTCTAGTTTGATCCATCCATCCTTTGAATGCTCTAGGTCTCTAGTTTGATCCATCCATCCTTTGAATGCTCTAGGTCTCTAGTTTGATCCATCCATCCTCTGAATGCTCTAGGTCTCTAGTTTGATCCATCCATCCTCTGAATGCTCTAGGTCTCTAGTTTGATCCATCCATCCTCTGAATGCTCTAGGTCTCTAGTTTGATCCATCCATCCTTTGAATGCTCTAGGTCTCTAGTTTGATCCATCCATCCTCTGAATGCTCTAGGTCTCTAGTTTGATCCATCCATCCTTTGAATGCTCTAGGTCTCTAGTTTGATCCATCCATCCTCTGAATGCTCTAGGTCTCTAGTTTGATCCATCCATCCTCTGAATGTTCTAGGTCTCTAGTTTGATCCATCCATCCTCTGAATGCTCTAGGTCTCTAGTTTGTGGCTGTAAAGTTTCATGAGGCTGTGATTATCCTAGAGGTCACCACAGGTCATTTTATACAGTGAGGTCAATTAAATGTCTCCTATGGGGACTAACATCATCACACATGAATACAGTTGAGCTCATTGGATCCACAAGAGTCTCAGCTTTACAGTGATTCCCAATTTATGTAATTCAAGACTGTTTAGGGACCCCAGTATGCAGAAATATTCAAATACACCATTTTAGAAAAGGAGAAAATGACACATTTGTACTGCATGTATATAGACACGCCCATAGAACCCATTTTTATTTACATATCTTGAAGTCAGAGGTCAAGGGACCTGTTTGAAAATGGTAATTTTTTTCCCCCCGTGGTATCGAAAAATGGTATTTAATATTGATATTTTTCAAGGTATTGTATTGGCGTCAGAAATTCCAGTATTGTGATGATTTCTGAATTGTCTGAGGAGAAGATGAAGGAGACATTGACTGCTGAAGAAGAGGCCAACGTTGTATCAGAGTGCCTGCTATAATGTAAAATGGACTTAATGTAATGAGGTTTTTATTGCAGCTTTTTCTGTGGCGTCTGCGCCTCCCCGTCTTCCTGCTTATCAGACAAACTATTTGTCTGTCTAATTCTCTTGCCGTCTGTCCTCCATTGTGTGATGGATGTGGAGTGTAATCTGACATGAGAGCACTATAACTCATCTAATCTCTCGCTTCGCTCTCAGAGCGCCCAGGTGGCATCCGCAGGTGTCCCTACAGGTCGGCTCATACACCTGCCTGCCTGTCTTGTCGGGCCTAACCTTCATTATCGGTATTTTGAGCTAGTTAAAATTATATTTAATAAAGATCTTGTTGCAGGTTACTGTGTCTTCTAAGCATGCAGCACATTACAGCTTTATTCTAGTAACTGCTGTGTTTAGTTTTAATGAGGTAAAAGAGTTGAATTCATCAGGTAGATTTACGCAGAACTTGAGCAGATTTGTAATATACTAGTGCAGTGCCCGTTCATAGCGTACCCGTTCGGAGCGCGTGCCCGTTTGGAACGGGTCGATTACTTGGCTCCCGGTAGCCTCCTGGTATTGCTGCTTGCAGCGCTGTCGGGGGCTTGTGCCCGTTCGGGCTGATCGTTTGGCTCCAAGGAAGTGCTACCTGCACAGAGAATCTCTGATTAGAGAGATCCAGTCTGCTTTACTAAACTCAACTGTACTTTGTGTTCCTTAATAGTTAAATTTGTGGCGTCATTCTTCTTTCTGTGATAGAAAATAAACATTCTGTTCAGTAAAAAAAAACCATTCATTTTCTATATTTTATTTAAAGTGCTCATTAATTCAACTCCAATCATCAAAAAGGTCTTGGTTTGCTTCGTTGGGCCTACAGATGCTGCTTTTGTTTTATTTCCCACCCTCCGCTCCCTGTAAAGACATTGTTTAAAAGCTGTTTGCGTTGTTGAAGGCCCTTTGTAGTTGCACTTATATTGATTGAATTTCAAATTAAAGGCCCTTTAAGCAGTGAAGTTAGAGCTGTGTGTGCTTTCTGAACAGCCAGAGGGTAAACCTGTGTATGCACACACTCAAAAAACACAGCCGCCATTTATCCGTCACCAGCCTACCAGTATTTGGCAGAACCTCCTGTTGACCCTTCAGGATGAATTTTAGCTGTGCAACATCTGTAATGGGATGTTCCCTGCTGATAGGTCTGATGACACACCTCACCCCTAACTCTACTGTAACAGCCGGGACAGGTTTTTATGTTGAGACTCGTCCTCTCATAAAAATGGCAGGAGGGAGAGTTGCATCAGATCCTGTGTGATGGTAAAGAGTCACTTCTGTTCAGGACCAGATCTCCTTTCAACAGACTAAAATAGACTTTCAAAAACAGGTCAAACACAAAAGCATATGTACTTTTAATAGTGTTTATTTCATGTCTTTTTTTTGTGGCACGGCATTTAAGGAGATTTTGTATTTAGTAAAAATACCACGATATTACACGGGCATTCCACGTGTCATGAGTACGCATTTTAGCCTTATCGCGTGTCATTTGTACGCCACGCAAACGTCCGCAATTATGGTACATGTCTACAGCCTCCATCCTTTCCACGCTTCCCATTCATTGTCTACGTAAGCAGCCGTCTAATGCATTCTGGTAGCGTGGCGGCGCGATTCAAGAGACGGGGCGTCACGTTGGCCGCTCCTCATTTAAATAAAATTGAGGTCCAGGCTAATTCATGCAAATCACGGGCGTTCAACGCTACTCGCCGTCTCTGGAAAATCCCGAGAAACTTTTAAACGAAGCGTTGTCAATCCAAGATAACGACAGATTCAGCAACTGTGTGGATTATTTCGGGCATAAAATGTTTTCAGAAACGCATTTCGGTGAACTATTTTTGTGATATAAGTGAAGAAAGCTCCTAAGCGAGCCGCCAAGTTGGTTCCGGTTTGAAAGTTGGGAGCAGCAGCCCACGAGGGGAAAGTGTTCGTCCAATCAGGTGCCGAGTGCTTTATGTCTAGTGGCAGCCAATCTAGTGCCCAATGCTGGGAAGCGAAGCGATCCCTCGCAAAGAATTTTTGGTTCAGGTAAGAAAACACTTAGTTAGGTTAATGGAAAACGTCATGGTTGGGCTTCAAATAACAAGAAACACAGAAACAACATAACACGACTACAGAAACCACGTCACAAACATCAATAAAAAACCGTCAACAGTTACAAACGTTACTAACGTAGCTTACAAAACAAAACACGGGTCAACAATGGTCTCAAACACGGGTTAGTCCGCTGTTTTGTTGGAACTCTCCACCCGCCATATCTCTCTTTTTATACTACGTCACTAACTCTTACCGTAGCATTTATACGTGGATGCATTTACATTGCAGTCAGTCTTATTGCACGCTAAACACTGTGACATTAATACGCCTTTTCTACACTGTTTATATTATTTGATAGTGTGACCATTCTTGAGACTTTGATTTTACAGATGTGAGGCGCAACTAACAATTCTAAATAAGACTTTCAAATGTGAGATTTTACAAGTATGCTCATGAATATTGCTCGTTGTTAGTGTGGCCTTCAGTGAACAAGTCTTCACCTGAACATCCGGAGAATTCACAGATGTCTGAGGCAGACAATAACTTTATTTCTATAGCACTTTTCTTCTCTCTTCTTCAAGCTGCCAGGGTCTCTTTATTCTCTTTTAGAACAAACAGTGGAGACTTCACACAGGTACTGTCTCACAAACAACATAGATAAACAGCGTGACTCACGCTAGTTGCCATGGCGCCATTTACTGTGTGAAGGTCCATGGGTTTGCAGATAGTTGTTGATAGGTGTTTGAGTTTTGACTAAAGATTGACTGACACATTGTTCTGGGATGGAAAAGGTTCAGTCATTTGTGCTTTAATTTGAAAGGAAATCCTAAGTACCCGATACTTTAAAACACTTGTGTACAATATGTGAAAATCATATTCACCTTATGCTGCCCCGCCCATTTTTTCACTTTCGGTTCGAACGCTGACGCTAAACCGTAAGCATGTGATTAAGCAGCTACATGGCGGCGATCGAATGGTTTTACCAGAAACGGATTTACAATATTTAATAACATACATCATTAACTGGGAGGACGACATATGATAATAGCCTGAAATCACATTTGAGGACATTTGTATGTGTCTCATGGTTTAGACTAATATGGCAACCATATTTTCAAACCCCCAAACCGGGACTCTTAAATGTTAATGCTCAACCATGTTCACGCATGTGCGCACAGCCATCGGTGTGTGAATGAGTATTTAGATTGATAGATATGATAAACGTCTATGTAAGTATAATATTACTTTGGTGTGTTTTACAAATATTTGTCGGGACTCGGGACACGTCAGCTTGAAACCTGGACAGTCCCGGACAAACCGGGACGTCTGGTCACCGTAGCTACAAAAGTACCAATGCACCTGTTTACCCTGCAGCGTGTCCACTCCTTTTCGTAGTGACAGTAATCACTAAAACACTGTCGACCTGCCTGACCGGCTGGTCTCTCACAGCCAGCAGCTCCTCATTGCTCCCAAAACATCGGCACTAATTTCTAAATTGATTTGGTTAAACCGATCACATATTGGAAATCTAAATGGTTACTTTCTCGCCTGAAGAAACATTCAAACTTAATAACAGCTTTTTTTTAAAGCTTAAAAACGTCTTTTTGGCAAAATAAAAGATGATGACCATGGATGTATTAACGCTTGTGACGGGCGGCGCTGAGCTAAATAATGTCACTTCCGCTCTAAACAGAAGTGAGAACACAACGTAACACAATGCCGAAGCACCCTCGTTCAGACAAAGTATAAATATATGAAAACATGGTTCCTGTCAACGGTTACATCATTGGTTTTAATATTTTACGCCCCTCGTTTAGTGTGTCATTGCTGCATTGCTCAAACAAGAATCTGCAGGAGGTAGCAGGAGTTTTAAAATGTGCACTCTGCGTTGATCTTTTTCAGGATTTTACAATCTTGCAGCTCAGTGTCACATTTCAGGGCATCGTTTTGGCTGCGGAGCAGCAGGCAGGCAGGCAGGTGTGGGCTTGTTTGTGTAACATTACAGTTATATGAACATACTGAGCTTTGTCTATTATTATATCACTCTTATATCCTGATACGCTATCTCACACGATCGGAATCCACATTATTCAAGGACACGGTTCAGTGATCCATCTTAATTAGCACACAGTGTTTGTATGTTGTGTCAAGGCTGTCGGTCTGAGTTACATCACTGTCTTGTTGCTTCAGTCAGCTCACCTGTGCACAGAATTGACACTGGAAAGTATGTGTGTGTGTTCTTACATTCCTGAACCTGCTGTATGTGGAGCAAATGTACTCATAAGAATGTAAAATTGAGGTAAGCTGAAGGTGAAAGAACACTACATGTCATTATACTGCTGACCATTTTTTAAAAGCAAAATGTCACTTTTTAGGTTTTCTTCCTTGCAAGCAGACATTAGTTCACTCCATTTCATTACACCATAAAAATCAACTTGCATAGACTTGATTTTCTGCAGCTGTCACAGTGAACATTTTGTCACCTTCTCTTTTGTCAAAGTTACATAGTTGTCGTGTGATAATTCAGGATGTCACAATACCAGAAATGTAGTAGTCGATAACAAATTCAGTGAAATTCCACGATTCTCGATACCCTATTCAAAACACCAAACGGAAAATGTACCCACATTTGGCACAGAGTCGTCACCAGACAGCAACCTTTAAATACAAGAAATGAAGACATTAACATCATCGTCTTCTTCACGACATCTGGTGTTTACTTATTGTCTTCAGGGACAAAATACAGGAGCTCATCCGTGCAGCCATCTTTGGACTCCAAATAAGTGGTTTAGATGAAATTTTAAATCTGTCTGACTGCTTCTGTTATTTGCTGTAATGGACTCAGTTTTAAACATACAAACAACCTGCAGAGTAAACTCTCTTCATAATCCAGGAATGACTCCAAAAGTTCAAGTTGTAGAGACACAGTATTCCCTTCAGCATGCCATGCGGTCGAGGACTCGTTTCAGAGCTTGGACTTGTGACCTTTCAATTACAGACACACTCACTCTGAGCACAAGTGTGTGTCGGACCGACGTGACCCATTTATTGAGGTCTAAATCCTGGTCCATTTGTTCAGGGCCACAATAATTAGACCGTGTCAGCAGAGGACAGGCAGAAATAATAGAATCACAGCTTGGACCTCCTGTTCCACCCATCAGGGGTTCGGGGTGTTTGAGTAGAAAAGAACAAAAAAAAAAACAGCATGTGCGACAAAAACTGAGTCACAGTTAATTTAGACTTCCCCCACCAAGTATCTGGAGAATGAATGTGTACTTTTCTAACCTGTATTTATCCAGAGGTATTCTGCTGAGCTATAGCTTTCTCCTCTTTGTTCAGGATGACTCAGCTTTACACTCCTGTGTTTATAATCAGGTCTCTTTCACACTGGCTGCTGGGAATTTGCATAAAAAAGTGGAAGTACGCTTACAAAAAATAGTATCCTTCAGGTTCATTTTATGAAGTATACTTAAGTAAAGTTCAACTTTATATTTCCCAAGTATGCTTTATGTAGTAAGTTTACTAATATCAATGCACTAGTAGTATACTTAGAAAAAAAGATAATAGCACGTAAAATTACTACTTTATAATATTACGACTTTCTTTTCTCGTAAACCTGTGACTTTATTCTCGAAATCTCAGATTTATTTTTTTTCCTCAATGTGGCCCTAATACTGCATTGTACCGTCGTACCGTCGTACCGTCGTACCGCTGTACCGTCTCACCGTCATACCGTCATACCGTCATACCGTTATACCGTCGTACCATAGACCTACAACAATGATAAATAAAAATGAAAATGTAAACGAAAAACAGTTATTCATTTCCATTTTTAATAATCCACAGGGAGCCACTGGAGAGCAGCTAAAGAGCTGCATGTGGCTCCTGAGCCGCAGGTTGCTGACCCCTGGTCTAGTGTTTTTTTTCAGGTAGAGGAAAACAAAATCTCTTAAATTTATCATTGTTTTCCTGGAAGATTTTATCGTGAACATTTTCAAGATGGTTTTATCGCCAAGCCCTACTTGTCAGTGGTTTAGAAATCAAGTTTAAAAAACCTTGTGAAAACTTTAGACTAACTTAACTTTTAAATGTCAGAGTTTTTTTGTCAAAATAACTCATATTAGAGGTGCAACGGATCCCAAAACTCAGGGTTTTTGAATCATGGATCAGATCAGCAGAAAAAAATAGATCGTCGATGAGCCATATCGTCTGACACAGATTGTTTTTGTTGTTTTGTTTTGTTATAGCAGCTGGTATACAAGCTTTTCACCACCGTCCCGAAAAATCGTTTCAACCACCCCAAAGTCAGTGTAAACCGTCAAAAACTCTAATTCAAATGATGAGGAAATAAAATATTGTTTTTTTTATTGCTAAAAAAATCGTAACTTTAGTTTTTATTATTATTATTAATATTATTATTATAAGCTGCTTGATCTGTGACGAATCACGGATCAGCTACGGTCCGTTACATTACTATCTCATATACTGTGAGAATTATCAAGTTGTGGCAAGTTTTCAGATGCTCCATCTGCTCTCTTTTTCCTTTTTTTACTTGGACAGTTGATGTCTGTGTAGCGGGGGCTGTATCTACATGGAGACAGTTGGTGTGGAAGGAGAGCCAGGCTTTGGGTAAACTTGTCAGCATGAACAGTGTGTCAACTGTGGCGACGTGCAGCAGAACAAGGACGGTCGAGATGTGGGTTTGCACTGCCGCATATGTCAATACTTGGACATGTTGATGTGGATTTGTTCATGTTTTTTATTGTCGTTGTGTACACAACATGGTGCTGTACACGCGGTGGGAGGACACCGAATTTATTTGGTTTATTGCTTATTCAGCCAAATGTTGATTTGTAGACAGCGACAGACTGTTTGTTGTGGATATCTGTCATATGAAGATAGATAGCTTAGTTGTGTCTTTCTCAAACACATTACAGGTCGTGCATCATTTTAAATCTTGTTTGAGGAACGGGAACATGTTTTTCATTTCTTTAAACACAATATGCCAAATGTCTCGATGTGTCAGCCTGTAATGCTGCCTCAACAGAATCAGAATCAGAAAAAGCTCTATAGTCCATCATAAGGGGTGAAAATAAATCTCTGACTTGGGTCACAGGTATATATAGTACACGTAGAGGTAAAAACTAATTGGATAATTAGAAAATGTGTCTTTAAACCCCCCCCCCCCTTCCAGACAGTTTTACTTCCTGTTTTTTAGTGAACGTTCTTTCTCAAACAGAGAATGGGTGTCTGGTTAATAGTCAGACGTAATTCATCACCACGGCAACCAGATTTCATCGTTTTTGAAAAACATTTTTAGATGAATTTACTGTTTATCAGACCACAAAATGAGACAAGAATTATCTCAACACACCGACTCGCTCTCTTCTTCACCGTCTCCTCCTGGCGAGGCGGCCGTCTGGCTGCTGCTGCTGCACCGAGGAGCCGCACCGCCGCACACCGGCCACAGCGCACAGAAGGACGGATAGACATGTTGCAGATGTCCGACCATTTGAAATGCAGTTTGGGTGCTAACACCGGCCACTCTCGCCTCAGCTCCAGCACCGACACCGCACCGGGCTGCACTGTGATTCGTTTATTTTATCTAACTCTCTTTAATCTAATTCTCTGGTTTTCTTTTGCGCTGAAAGTTGTGTGCTCCCCGTCGTTCAGACCTGTACCTCCGGTATCGACTGCTTTCTCTTAATTTATCTCCATCAGGAGGAGACGGTGAAGAAGAGAGTGAGTGAGAGAGACAGTCAGTGTGTTAATTCTGTCGGTATTTTGTGTAATTCACTGCGTTTATTTCATCCGTTCACCACACACACAAATGCCATGGTGAAAATAAACACACTAAACTAAGGTGGAGGAAACTAAAAACAAATGAAACCCCTCAGTTAGCTGATGCAACAAGTTGGACTAGCTAACTACACCTAACTAGCTAACTAACTGGAAAGACAAACTGACAGACAGATAAACAGATTTATTAGTTTTCCGCATGCTCATCATGAGTGCTCCTGCAGCTTGGAGCATGACCTTTGACCTGCAGCTTCTACTATAGTCATACGCGTTATTCCCGTTTTAGCAACAACCTTCTTTTTTTTTAACTTTGGGCACAAAATTAAGTTGTCAAAAAAAATGTGGCAAACAGCGTGGCTAATCAACTTAGTCAGGAAACGACCCAAATAAATATGAAATATCATAGAAAAGTCAAAATACACTGGAGGGGGGCTTTAAAGTCCATGGACATTTGACAAAATACATTTTTGAATGTTTGTTCTGGCTAAAGGGACTTTATATCACAAAAGTAAACTCCTAACTCAGAGGTAAGCCCATTGATACTTGCTCGATATGCGAGGACGTACTATAAGGGGAGACACATTACCATTTACTAACAGCAACTGGATGTGACGTCAGTCTGCTACGCCACAAACAAAGATGAATATTGAACCAAGAAATCATCTGTGCAGGGCGCTGGGAAGGCCAGAGCGGAGGAGACATGTTGATTTATTAAAATCGGAAAGCGAGAGAGAAGCAGCGATGCAGGAAGGGGCGGAGGGGTTTCAGTGCAGCTGAAGCTCCATCACCTTTCTAACTGACAATGTGACAACCTGGTTTAGATCTGAGAGATGAAGGGATGCAGCGAGACAGGTGAAGGAACAGTGAGAAAGAGCAGGGGACGGTTACAGTATGAAGCCAGCTGTGTGGAAACACTCAAACACTCATCTGGCTGTCTGATGGGAAACAGTAGCGACAGGACCGTTTTTGGTTTGTTCAGATTTCCACTCAGAGTGAATGTGCAGGCCGGTTAAAGGAAATCACATCGTTTCTGTTGGTCATACAGACTTTTTACGTGCCTTGCCTTTTACCTTGAGCACTATGGTGTTGATTGCATTTTTCTTGCTTATGTATGCTCCTGTATGGTCTGTACAGATTTCATGATGTCATGATACCAGAAATTTAGTAGTTGATACCAATACCAGTGAAATTCAATGATTTTGGATACCAGTTACCGTTTGCAGACAACAATAAGGCAGGCCAAAAAAAATCTTGAGAAGCTAAATTGAGCAGCACGGTCCTGCACAGAGCTAACCGCTAACGTTAACCAGCTCTCCTTCCGATTTCAACACAGATTTGTTGTTCGCAATGTGGCATCATCAGGGAAACAATAGGATGCGTCTCCTGAACGTGTCGATTGTGAGTTTACTGCGTCCTTCACACATTTTCTATCGTCTCTCTAGAGCCTTCTCAAGATCTATGGTACCTGCAGTACTGTTTTCAGAATTTTAGCATCAACTTGGTATCGAAGTTTGATGCCAAAATTGAAAATTAGCTTAATTTGTCCTGCTCAACACATTTTGACATGTAATTATTTTCTTTATTTTGTCTTCTTCCAGCCTATAAATGCCATCAATTATATCAGTAAATACACGTTTTTCCTCTCTTTACATTGTCCATATTCTCTTCTCCATCATGGGAATACCGTCCAGTCTATCTGTCAACGGCTGTAATCGTTTTCTCTTTGTTTGTTTGCGTGCTGTAAATATCTGGTCGACGTGTTCTGTAGTTCCCTCCGGGGGTTTCAGAGCCGACTGTCACTCTGTCGGTTTGTTCTCCGTTTCTCTCTCACTCATTCTGGTTCTGTTTTTCTCTCATTATCACTTTTATCCCAATCTGTCACTTGCTTTTTATCTCTTTGTTGCTCATTTGTCATTTATTTTCTTTCTGTCACAGGTTTTCACTCTTTCTCATTTATTGTCTCTCCGTTGTTATTATCTTCTTTATCCATGTCGGTATCTTACTTCAGCTTCATCCTGTTCTCAAACTCACTCACTGTTCTTGTTCTGTCTTTCCTTTTCTCTGTCCATCTTTTTTTGTACCTTTTCTCTGTATTTCTGCTTTTTTAAAATGTCTTTCACTTTGTTTCTTACTCGTTGCCTTCTCAGACGAGGCCTTTCTCTTTTACCGCGACGCATGTAGGCGGAGCAGTTTTTTTTTTTACCTGCTACACAGACTCTTCGTCTTTGTAGCATGTGGTTGTGTGCCAGTTTCACTGTGTGCATATTGAGTTTTGCCATGTAATAATGCAGTTGGTTATGCAGGTTTTGGAAGCGTGGACTATATTAACTGGTATTGAATTAATTAACTGGATCGTTTTAACTACAGCATCATGGATACACATTGATTTATTTTAATGTGAACTGTAAAAACACCCACAACGTTGCTCTGCTGCGTTGCACTGTGTCTGGTTACAATGAGGTATTTATTGTAATCACTTTTAAACAGATGTACTCGTATTTTTGTACCCAATTTTATGTAGTTTGTACCTGTTGGAGGGCCGCGTAGCCGCGAATAGAGAAAGAAAATTGACCAGCTGCGTAAAAAAATGGAGATGAGCAGCGTGATGTGGTGAGTGTAGCAGCTTCAGTTGATTATAAAACGCGCTCTTCTGCGGAAGACGTGTCGCGCCACGTCTATGCCCCGTGCATTTCAGCCATTAGTCTCTCTTACATTCCTATTTGATTGGCAGATAAGATGATAAGATAAGATGAACCTTTTCTAATCCCCCGGAGGGAAATTCGGGTGTCAAAGTAGCAACAGCAGCAAACAGAATGAAACACAGGAGAGTTCAAAATAATAAATCAATAAATAGAGATATAAAAGAGTGGATGGGCGAACAAAGTATGTACAGTCCGTCAATAAATAAATGTAATTTGTACATATTTGCAGTCTATACAGTGGTTAGAGTCCAATGTGGTTGCAGATAGTACGTGTTTACAGTTCTTAAGGTCCTCATAGTTCTCATATGGGGGTCAGCCTTGGTTGTGGAGCCTGATGGCTACCAGCATGACGGACAGACCTAGGCGCTTTGTGTTGTGCCGAGGGGGGGATGAGTCTGTGACTGAACGTGCTCCTCATCTTGACTAGCTCATCATAAAGGCGGTGGGAGGGGTTCTCCAGGAGAGCGACCAGCTTCCTCCTCCTCATCCTAAAGATGAGTTGTCTTTGCACATTTGTTGGAATGATAACACATTTTTCTGCCGTCCATCAATCTTTCTGTCTCTGCTTCCTGTCATCGTCGTCTCCCATTGACTAACACGGCTTGTCATTTCCTTTTTGTTTTTGCCTTTTGTTGGCAGCGGTCCTGTTATTTTATTTATTTTAAATAATGAAATATTTTTGCTTGTTTCTGTCTTTTTTTTGTTCAAACATGATGATGAGCTGATGGCTGAACGTGTTTTTTCTCTCCTCACCACTTCCCTTCTGCCTGTCTCACACACACACACACACACACACACACACATACAGTAGATATACATATCTATACATACATATTCACACTCAGCTGCAACAGAGAGAACTTCAGTCACACTTGTGCATGCAGACCTGTGGGACTTCCTGTGGTTTTAGTTCCTTTTCTCTCAGTCTTGTGAGAGCTCTCATTAAAGAACATCAAAACCTCTTTTTTCTCTTCTCTATCCCCGTCTGTCTGTCTCTCTCTCACACACATACACACACACACACTCTCAGAGTGCCTCTTCACAGCTCTGTGTGAAAGCGGTGTGAACTCCGTCCCCAGAGGTGACGACGTACCTGTGAAAATAATGTCAACAAGAACTCGCAGCAGCGCATTTGCAGTGACAGGTGTGTCGTCGCTGGTGCAACCTGCGCCAACACGGCGGGGCAGATTTAATATCACCCTATGACAAAGATACATCACCATCAGCATGCTGAACACCGCTGTACATTATCAGCAGACAGACGGCCAAAATTAGCTCCCCTGGTTGAGAACGGCTGTCACAGTGAAACAGAGAAATTGTTTTAGCCAGAATAATTGATATACTTTGTTTTCTCTGTATGTCGTGTGTAGAATCAAATACAAGGTGAAACATATAATAGAGCCAGAATGTACTGTTTAAATATACAAATGGTTTACTTTAGGGCCCTCAATCGATTAAAATATTTAATCACTATTAATCGCACATTTTTTATCTGTTCACAATGTACCTTAAAGGGAGATTTGTCAAGTATTTAAAACTCAAAAATATGCTGCGTTATGCAAATGTATGTATATATAACCAAAACCGCCATATTTTCCTAAACCGAACCAAATTGTTTCCTGTGAAGGCGGAAGTTTATTTTGAAAAGACTGTATGCATGTAACAACATTCGTAGAAAAACGCTCTTTAAACTACGTCACCGCAGCACTTTCTCTGAGTGTTTACTGTTGCCGTGGATGGGTTTACATAGTAGTTGATGGAAAGCCTGGTGCATCTCCTGTATGGGACGTCGACGGCCGTGACAATGCATCCGTATGTGACGCCCTGGGAGTGAGAACGGGCTGGAAATACAGTTGTCTTCACCCTACTGTCATTACAAAGTGTCTCAATCACTCATCATTTCGTCACAGTGATGGATTATATCATTTAAGTGCATCCCTGAACAGTACTTGGGAGGGTCGTGAGTTTGAAGACTCCCGTAAATAGTGTTGAATATAAAATCTCTCACCTCCAACCACTGCACATGTTTACATGCTAACAAGCCGTTACTTCGTCTTTGTTGTTCTGCACTCATCCCTGTCAGAGCTCCAGTCAATCAATCAACACTGTCAACTGCTGGCAGGACTGTGATGTCTTTTCTGGAGATGCACGTTGAGTTTCTATCGGTTTCTTCTCCTGTGTAGTTAGCATGTGCTTTGTAGGCAGAGCAAGTCGCAAAATACACTTTGCTGTGTGTGCTTAAGAGCAGAAAACGGTTTGAAAGTTTAGTTTAAACTGGACATTTTATGGCACAAAATGGAAAGAGGCCTTTGTTCAATCAGACCTGAACTGTCACCTGTGGAGAGTAATCGTCTGCTATTTTCATATTTTCCCCTGTTGGCTGAGAAAGACAATTTTCCCAGCAGCAGTGTGTGGACTGATGAAACACAGGAAAAGTCAAATTTCCATCTCTACATGTGTCAGAATCACTTCTCATCTGCCGGGTGGTAACCCTGCTGCTCGGCTACCGTTCTCAGTGCTCTCATGGGAGCAGTGAGATGTCTCTCATGTCTCACTGAGCTCTTCCTGTGTCATTATGGATTAATTCAGAGCTTTCTTCTATATATATATATATATATATATATAAAAAAAAAGATAGTCTGTGGATAATTGTGTCATTACAACAGGAAGATTGTGGTTTCATTACATCTCGGTGTGATCCCTGATCCACAATGATAGCAATTGGCCCGTCCAGCTGTGTGGAGATGGTGTCAGAAGTTATTAATATTTCCATGACAAAGTGAGCTGAAAAATGGTTAAAAGGCTTACAAAACTGCACAGTGAATGTTTGTATATTAGTCATATAAAGATCTCTAATTTACACACCCTATACCTAAGAAAAGTAGTGTTAATTTCAGCCCGTTCGCATGAAAAGGCGGATAAATGCCATGATAATGCACAAGGCGTTTAGCGTGCAATAAGTACACCTTTTTTGATTTCCGCATGTCTTTTGTACGCTATGTGTCCTGTACTGACTGCCATGTAAACGCATCTGCAAAATACTTGAGTGACGTGTTTTCTGTCATTATTTCCGTACGTGTTTTAGCAACCATGACATTTTCCTTTACCCTAACTAAGTAGTTTTTTCGCCTAAACCTAACTGCGGACGTTTGCGTGATGTACAAATGACACACGAAAAGGCTAAAATGTGAACTCATGACACGCGGAATGTCTGTGTAATGTCGTGGTAGTTATACGCCTTCCTATGAGACCAAATTGGTAATTTATATAAATCGCAGGAAATCAATGCGTATTTAATCCACACAATCGTGAACCAGGAAGTATAAAAGGCAACAAATGCCATGTAGAGAGGAGGACGGGGTGGTTGGGTGAGTAAAAAAACACTAGACTTTCACCCAGGATACTTGTTCGTGTTCTGTGTTAAACCAGAAGTCGACGTTGATTTATTTGTCAACTTCCGTATTTAAGTGACGCCACTTCTGTAGTTATTTTAAGCCAAACCACCATCTTTTCCTAAACCTAACCAAGTCGTTTCCTGTGAAGACGGTAGTTTATTTTGAAAAGACTGTATGCATGTAACGTACGGATATTGACGCGTGTTGCTGGACATTCGTAGGAGAACGCACAGAAAATGAGGAATAACTTTTCGTAAGATATCGAACCGTTGTAAGTTGAATTTTGATAACGTCTTTCAGTTGGCTGCAAAAAACAATAGTAAGACACTAAAGATGCTGTTGAATACCTTGAAGCAGGATTAATCTGTTTCTAATAATGTATTTAGGGTAAATTAGGACTCTCTCCAAAGTAAGAAGCTTGGCTCAGATTTGTACTCTCCAGCTGTAATTTTGTCCTGAAAAATCAGAGGGACATTTTACTGAATAGTTATCTGATGTTGAGTTTGATGTGTAGGGTGAGAAATGGTTTCCATCATCAAAATTACATTAAATTAGGGTGTAGTTACCCTTTTGCTCACTTGACACATTCAGGTTTTCTTGCTTTTCAGACATTTACATACAAAATATTTCCTGTCGTGTCGGATTCAGCAACCTGAAAGCCGACTATTTCAATCACAGTACCCGGGCTGAGATTTATAGTTTGGTGGTAAAAGCATCAGCAGTAAAGATACCATAGCAGCAGAGCAGGAGCACACACTTTGAGAATGCCTTGGAGACGTACAGAGTTGAACATTTAAGAAATATTTACAGCCCAATGAAGAAAAATCGGGAATGGTAGTTTGGCTCCAATTTTACCATAAATTAGATTTCAAAGCAATATGGCATCCTGCTTTAGAGACTCGACAGTCATCTGTGATCCTGACGGGAGAAAAACCTTCTTCTCCTGCTCTCTAGAGCCGTTTATTTCTTACTGTAAGACAAGGATGAAATGAGTCACACGCTTCCCTGTCCTTGTTTAGATTTATTTTGACACTGATGAGGTGCAGTAATCTGCTGTAAGACAGATAATTTCTGCATGTTGCAGCTGCAGACTTCCTTTCCAGAGGCAGAACTGCCTCAACAACAACAACAACAGAGCATTAATTTGTATCCTATAGAGGATTTCTATGTGAAAAATATTTATCTGGCCTGATACTGTTGACTGTTCAAAGCAACTACTTTTAGGTTTGTAGCATTGCAACACTTATTTTTTCTGCAAACTGTGCATGTGTCAGTGGATTTACCATTTACCTGTAACCTTTATTTTCCCAGGGACGCTCTTTATGCTGAGCGTGCTTGTTTACTGCACCACCCTGCTTCACATTTATTTTGTTAGACATTCTCACACATGCAGTGCAAAAACACTTGGTCCCTGAGAACCTTTGTCGCTTTGCTCAAAGGCTCCTCAGCGACGGCTAATAAGAGAGAGTGTGTGCTGGGAATATTCACTTTTCCTGGTCATGTTTCCATTGCGGACAAGGAACCAAAACATACTTCCACAAGTTATAAACACACTTCTCAAATCTTTCAGACATCTGAGATCCTTCTATTGAAGGAAACCTTCCAGCCAATTGTTTGATTGACTTTCGTCAGGCTATTAAATAGGCGTTATCAGTCACTATTATGCCCATAGATGTGGGTCAATAGGAGCCTACTACACCCACTAGTAGGTTTTATCATCTATTCAGATGTTAAATCACAGAAAGAAGGAATAAAAAAATATGACAGCAACCTCAGTGACCATAGTAATTCTCACAGGAGCACCCAGGAGACCGGAGTTCGCATCCCGTGTGAATCCAACAACGTGTTGTCTAAACCTAAAGAAGTTGTAGTTTTGTTGTCTAAACCTAAAGAAGTTGTAATTTTGTTGCCTAAACCTAAATAAGTTGTAGTTGTGTTTCCTAAACCTAAAGAAGTTGTAGTTTTGTTGCCTAAACCTAAAGAAGTTGTACTTTTGTTGTCTAAACCTAAAGAAATTTTAGTTTTGATGCCTAAACCTAAAGAAGTTGGAGTTTTGTTGCCTAAACCTAAAGTTGTAGTTTTTCTTGCCTAAACCTAAAGAAGTTGAAATTGTGTTACTTAAACCTAAAGAAGTTGTAGTTTTGTTACTCAAACCTAAATAAGTCGTAGTTTTGTTGCCTAAACCTAAAGAAGCCTTTTTGTTTCTGTTCAAAACGTGACGTTTCGTTCAGTTTTACATGTTAGAATGTGTTGCTTCTAAGTTTCACTTTCACTTTTACAACCTAGTAGGTGTAGTAGGCCCCTAATGACCAACATCTATGGTGATTATAGCGACTGATAACGCCTATTTAATGGACTGATAACAGTCGAATTGGGTGCATAGTCGAGGTATGTTGTCTTTTTTACGGTCGTTAAATCTTGCAGTCGGACTGTTAATCACACTAATGAGACTGCTGATTTCATTATCTCCTCCCTCTAATGAGGTTTGTTGCCTGAAGTCTGTGACATATCTTATATTTTCAGTGTGATAAATTTTAGCTGATATCTTTAGCGCCGTATTCTGGTTAAAACAAACACTTTGTGCTGGTGCTTGACTCTGGTTTAAAGGTGTCATGTGACCGGTTCTGAGAGGAGACATGTGCGATTAGAAATGTCATCCGGGGCTCAGAGGAATCTGCAGCTGCATCCTAACCAGCTTGCTGCTCTTTCATGTTTCGGAGAGAAATTAGGTGCTCGCTCGCTGTTATTGGCTTGGGGTGCCGGTTGTCCTCTTTCTCATTATGTCTGAGGGTAGAAAGCTCTGGATTTGCCATCAGGCAGTCACAGGAGCCACAGTGTGCTCTTTTTGTCTCTGGGAAGCTATTTAAAGCATCTTTGATTCTCTCTTGAGAAGTCGCAAAACAAAAACCTTGAGTAATTCATAAAAATAAATAAACATTAACCTAAACATAACTCTGAACCTTTCTGGATCCAAAAAATAATGAATGAAAATACATAGATGCAAAATATTGTTACACCTTTTTACCTTGCAATCAGCATGTTGTTGAAGGACATTTACACAGGATGCATTCAGGCTTACAGGATGGAAATCAACTGATGTTTTATCATTTAAGGGAAGCCGCACCATAAGTTTCTTGGCTTTTTGGCTTCACCTGCATTCAGCAGCTCACTCTGTACATGACGTACAGATCATTAACTCAACATCCTATTGAACAGGACTTCAGTAAAATGTACAACCCTCTGCATGCACAGTAAAAGCTCTCCTTAGGATTTCAGAAGTAGCAGACAAAAATATTGAGTGGCCGGTACACTTCAGTTATTTCATTTCATTCTGAAGAAGGTAATTATTTATAATTACTACATTGAAAACCATTTTTCAGAACATTGTAATTACATTTTTTAATTATAGTAATTAAATAATCTACTGAGCATGCACTAAACTCATCAAGAGACTCTTGAAGAAACTAGTGTGCTTCTTCTCATCATGTGTTTAGAAAGTAAACTCTGTAGGTACTGTATTGTTTTAAAGGTAATAACTGCAGCGTAGATATTGTGAATAACATGCTGACTACTCTACCTGTTAAACTCTCCACATGGATGACCACGTGGAATCCACATGAGCTGGACATGACACATGTTTCACAAGCTGTGGTGCCGTCACAGAGCGGTGGAATCACAAGCAGCTGACCTTTTTGACCTCCTGGCGTGTAAGTTAGCCGAGCGTAGATAAATCTATCACACGGAGCCCTAAGGTGAGTAGCTCACCTATGACACGGAAGGTATTGGCCTTGCAGTTGCATCTTCTCCCCCGTCGCCTCGAGCTGTTAACTTAGCCATGACCTCGCTTTGAATGCTGGACGTTTGGATGAGCAGAGACGCTGGAGATGTTCTGTTTCTGTCTTTATAACCTTCACTTGTTGGAATTGTTTGGTAGCTTGCCGTGTTTATCCCAAAAAATTTGAGGAGAAAAGATTTTTCTCTGCAACGTTTGCTGTTTGCAAATTTAAAAATGGAGCACAGAATTTTAATTAGGGATGTAAATCGATTAAAATAGTTAATCGCAAATTAATCTCACATTTTTTATCTGTTCAAAATGTACCTTAAAGGGAGATTTCTCAAGTATTTAATATTCCTATCAACATGGAGTGGACAAATATGCTGCTTTACACAAATGTATGTATGTATGTAATGTATGTTTTTATAATACTTGCCAACCTTGAGACCTTGAAAAAAGGGAGAATTTCATAATCAAAGTTAATCAAAGTCTGGGGGTTCTCGCCCAGAAAAATGTAAGTTTCAGAGACTTTGTTTCCTGCATTCTGGTAACTTTAAAAGACTGAAAACAACAAAATAATCATAAGTACACTGCAACAGCATTTTTATGTTAAACTTTTGATTTTACTTTTAACTCCTAGGAAAGAAAACTGAATGATTTGCCGAGCTTGGCGTGTGAATCTCTGGTATAAACTAATATTCATCAGTTTTTATTTATTTTTGCAAAACCCGAGATGCGACGGCCAATAACCAAGATGGTGACGGCCAAAAGAATCAAGATGGCGAAGGCCAAAAACCATGATGGTGGAGGCCAAAAAAACAAGATGGTGATGGCCAAAAAACCAGGATGACGACGGCTAAAACTAGGATGGCGATGGGCTTAAAACCAGGATGGCGACGGTTGAATCCAAGATGCTGACTGACATAAACCAGGATGGCGACGATCAAAAACCGAGATTGCGACTGCCAAAAACCAGGATGGTGACGGCCAAAAACCAGGATGGTGATGGCCAAAAACCAGGATGGTGAATGCTTAACTTTTGAGGCTTCAAAACCGTAGTCCACAAACCAACGGGTGACGTCACGGTGACTACGTCCACTTCTTATATTCAGTCTATGATTTATTCAGAAAATAATAACACAACATTAGATTTTGTTCAGGTGACAAAGTTAAGTGCAAGTAAGGAGGATGGAAGTGTTGAGTCTCAGTTCATTGCTTTATCCATTGACCAAAGGAGGTAGTTGAACCCGTAACACTGACAGAGGTAGTGCCTTGCTATGTGTATGTGAGGACTCAGGAGAGCACAGCCGGCAGCCTGTACCAACCTGCTTGAAGTCATGAATATGTATGAGCATGTCCATAGAAAGGACTCATTATAACATTGTTTACACTCGGCCCACTCGGGTCACGTCCTGTGTGATAGTCTTGACCCTCGCTGTCTGGGGATGCGCCTCAGACCTGCGCCATCGTGACTTTTTGACCTGCGGAGAAACACTTTGCCTGAGGGACTTCTCTGCTAATAGCTATGTAGTTGAAGAATCTGTCAACAAACCTTTCTTTTGTAAGTTTCCATTCCCTCCCTCCTTTTCTCTCTCTCTTCCTCCCTCCACACTGTGTTTTAAACCTTCGTCCAATTTGTACCTGTTTAGCACGACGACGTGGTCGACACCTAAAGTACCAAAAGACAATCTCACATCAGTCAGTCACGGCTGTGACTCTTGACTCCTCTGTCCTACTTCGTCACAGCTTTGAACATCGATCAGCGGCGGCTCACTTCAGGACATTCCAGATCATATCAGGGAAGTTTCTTATCACAGAAAACAACACCGCCGCCTGCAGCAGTAAGCAGGTTACCAAAGTGTGACCAAGCATGCAGCTGTAGTTTCCTGCTCTCCCCGCAGGGCATCATAGGTGTTTTACTCTTTGCTTTTATAAAAGAAGTTCAGCTTCACATATATGTAAACATACACAAAAACATAAACAAAACGCTATCATAACATGTGAACGTAGAATTGTTTTAACGCCACTAATTTCTTTAACGCATAAACGCAATCGATCTTTCGGAGGTTGTAAAGCTCAGTTTTCATATGAAACTAGAAAACCTGATGAATCCATCGGTATCAACCATGTCATACTAGCTTGTCGTGAAGGAGGTTAAATAACGCTCCAAACTTACGCTAAATTTTGGTCATGGCCATTTTCAAAGGGATCCCTTAACCTTTGACCTCCAGATCAGTGAATGTAAATGGGTTCTATGGGTACCCACGAGTCTCCCCTTTACAGACATGCCCACTTTGTGATAATCACATGCAGTTTGCCATGTTATGATTTGAGCACATTTTTTATGCTAATGCAGTACCTGTGAGGGTTTCTGGACAATATTTGTCATTGTTTTGTGTTGTTAATTGATTTCCAATAATAAATATATACACATATTTGCATAAAGCAGCATATTTACTCACTCCCATGTTGATAAGAGTATTAAATACTTGACGAATCTCCCTTTTAAGGTACATTTTGAACAGATAAAAAAATGTGTGATTGATTTGAAATTTATCACGATTAATCATGGACAATCACACGATTAATCGCGACTAAATATTTTAATTGATTCACAGCCCTAATGTAAACATAAAACTTTAAGCTGGTAAATCAAGTTTATTCTAGATTTTGATGGAGGGCTTATTTAGAGATTTTCTGGTTGTTTGAGGCGCTTTAACAAAGTGGATTTGTCCTCTCACATCGTCCTCCAGTACACTCTTCTCTGTTTCCTCTTTACTTTCATCTCTCTCCACTCACCCAAATGTTCCACCTTTCTTTCTTTCTTTTTATTCGTAATGCTTATTGCTGTTGAATTTCCACTCTGCACTTCCTATAAATCACTTGGAACTGTGACGTCGTCTTTTGGATTTTCTGCTGCTCTCTCAGTTTTTTGTAGGTCACTCTCTTTGCTGTATAAGTTTAGCCACCGTGGTTATTACTGCTCAAGTTAACAACCTTCTTCTTCTGTTTATTCCAAATGAACCAGAACTCAAATGCATCACTTTCTTTGCAGAAGTCATGTAGGATCACAACGTAGACATTTAGACATACGGAAATTATGGGGATCATTTCTTTTACCCGTTGCTCTAGCTCACCTCTCTACTGATCTCTCTTATTGTTGTTGTTTTTTTATCTCTCTCTGTCTTTTATCTTCTTTCCTTTTCAACATTTCTGTTACTTTTTGTTCCTTCTCATTATCCTGTTTACTTTCATCTTGTTGTTTTGCTCTTGTATAATTACTATGTTAAGTGAAAATAGACACACGTTGCAATTACAGCATTAATATGTAATAAAACAGAGCGGCGCTGGTGATAATATAAAAGCAATAGAATCAGGACAGCAAAGAGAATAAAGAATAAAAGAAAACAAATGCCAAGGGGAAGATTAGTAAATCAAGCAGACAGAAACACAACATTGGTATTCGCAGCAGCCTCACTTGTGTAGTTACACCCTTTAATATGCATCTGTCACAGCTTTTTTCCATCGCTTCTTCTTCTCCCTCTCTGTCCTTTTTTCCTTTTTCACCATCTGTCCAGGTGCGAGGATTTTCCCAGACGTGCTATTAAAAGGAAGCTAGTCCTCTTTCACTTAGTTTTCTAAAGCACTGTTTTGCCCTTCAATTTCACTTCCTGTATTGGCTGAGAAACAACCTTCCTTTCTATCCTTAAATCTGTTTCAAACCAGATCCAATATTCAGAGTTTGTCACCTGCGTCTCCAGGTTATTAGACGGGATTTTGTAATAATGACATGAATGCAGATCAGTTGGCAACCTGTGGACATCTGGCAGAACACACTTAAGGCCCAGACACACCAACCCGACATCAGAGTACTAGCAGAGACGAATGTCAAAGTTAACGCGATAATACGTTAACGGAAATCTGTTTTAACTCCACTAATTTCTTTAACACATAATCGATGTTTCAGAAGTTGTAGCGGGCTCAGTTTTAAAGCTAGAGTGAAGATACTGGTATCATATGAAACTAGAAAACCTAAAGAATCCATTGGTACCAACCATGTCAAACATATACAAAAACATAAACAAAACGCTATCATAACGTGTTAACGTAGAATTGTTTTAACGCCACTAATTTCTTTAACGCATTAATGCAATTGATCTTGCGGAGGTTGTAAAGCTCAGTTTTCATATGAAACTAGAGAACCTAAAGAATCCACTGGTACCAATCATGTCATACTAGCTTGTCGTGAAGGAGGTTAAATAACGTTCCAAACTTGCGCAAAATTTTGGCGAGGAAAACTGTCATTTCCATTTTCAAAGGGGTCCCTTGACCTCTGACCTCCAGATATGTGAATGTAAATGGGTTCTATGGGTACCCACGAGTCTCCCCTTTACAGACATGACCACTTTATGATACTCACATGCAGTTTGGGGCAAATCATAGTGAAGTCAGCACACTGACACACTGACAGCTGTTGTTGCCTGTTGGGCTGCAGTTTGCCATGTTATAATTTGAGCATATTGTTTTATGCTAAATGCAGTACCTGTGAGGGTTTCTGGACAATATCTGTCATTGTTTTGTGTTGTTAATTGATTTCCAATAATAAATATATACATACATTTGCATAAAGCAGCATATTTGCCCACTTCCATGTTGATAAGAGGATTAAATACTTGACAAATCTCCCTTTAAGGTACATTTTGAGCAGATAATAAAATTTGAGATTAACTATGGATAATCATGCGATTAATGGCGATTAAATATTTGAATTGATTGACAGCCCTGATTTAACGATTAAACCTCTCAGGATCAGTTAGGAGACCTCAAATTCAGTCCGTGAAGTTAACCCACTGCAAGTTTTCTCTAACACCGTTTATGGCTTATGTTTGATACTCCTGCATCACAAATCAGGACTACAAGAAGAGAGAAAGTGTTTTGCTTTCTGCCTGTTAAGATTTACTGTGTTTTTTAATTGCTGTTTTGTCCTCTCCAAAATACATCTGTCCACCAATAGCTACCGTTCTTTACAGTTTTTCTTCTAAATTACAGCTCAGTAAAGCCAAAATACCAACCAGACCAGAACCAAATTAAGACTCTTCCACCAGCTGTCTGCAAAAGTGACAAATTTACTACTTTAAATTGCTGCTCTCCTCTTTACGGGGAAGAATAAGTCATGTTTGCTATTGTAGGTTGAAACATCTGAATATATCTCGGTGGTAAAGACACACAAAACACACAAAACACACAAAACACAGGAGCACTCTGATACACCAACATGCTGACTGTGCACAAATACTTTACTTTAAAGCTAGCTTACAAAATAGAAGTTTATTCAAGTGAGCTATTAGTGTGCTTACAGATTACTTTCTATATACTTATCAGAGTTACAAAATTATACTTAAGTATACTTGGCTTACACCGACAGGTATACAGAGATCGCAAAGTGTGCTTGGCTTATACTGAAAAGTATATTTGGCTGAGTACTATAAGTTCACTTGAGAAAACTTACAAGTATACCTGCCGTAAAAACTATTAGACTAGTAGTTTACATAGAGTAGATAGAATTATATAGAATTTTCAGTTGGATCATTTTTAAAATGTACTGTACTCTTGTTAGTTTCTAAAGATTACCAACCATCACTTTAAAGGAACAGTGTGAAGGATTTAGCGTCATCTAGTGGTGTTGGTTGCAGATTGCAACCAACTGAGTATCCCTCTGCTCACTCCTCCCTTCCCAAGACTGCGGTAACTTGAGCCGCAGAGTACACAACATGGCAACGCCGTTCGCCTCGCTCAGAGATCATCCTTACCATAATAACACTACTTTAGGAGGTCAGACGGCGGCTGGTGGTACCACGGTTTAACACTCTGCAGCTCACGTTACCACAGTTTCACAAGCGTGTCGGAGAACTACGGTGGCCTTGAGGTAACGTAAAAACGTGAAATGCTCTCTCTAGAGCAGGGGTCAGCAACATTTACTAGCAAAAGAGCCATTTTAGGCAAAAAAAAAAAAAAAAAAAACTTGTCTGGAGCCGCAAAACATTTGAGCTTTGTGATGAAGGTAACACAGTTTATAGTCTAAGTATATAGTATATAAGTCTAATGCAGTGAGGGCCAAAGTGCAAATGTACTAGGGAGTATTAGGGCCAAATTGAGGGGAAAAAAATCAGAGATTTCCAGAATAAAGTCATAACTTAACAAGAAAAAAAAGTCGTAATATTATGAGAATAAAGTCATAACTTTAGGAGAAAAAAAGAAAATAACACGAAAAATTACTAATTTATAATATTATGACTTTATTCTCATAATACTACGACTTCTTTTCTCTTAAATTTATGAATTTATTTTCACAATATTACAACTTTTTTCTCGCAAACCTAAAGAGCCGCATTTGGCTCCGGAGCCGCAGGTTGCAGACCCCTGGTATAGAGGATGGATGGATGGATGGATGGATGGATGGATGGATGTACTTTATTGATCCAAAATTGGCAAATTCTTGTGTTAATTTTGTTTTAAAATAAAAATTAAAGAGGTCATGAACCGATGTGCAAACTGTGAAAGATTATTACAGGTCTAAGACAGAGTGGAGTCTGGTTGTGACTGAAACATGGCGGACTTAGTGAAGAGGACCCGCTCTCTTGTATCTAGATATAAATGGTTAATTTTAAGCTAACGAAAACACAACGATTCTTAGTTTCAGATGATTATACACTAAAGAAAACATAGTTATGAATATTATATTCCATTTCTGCTAATAGATCCCCAGAAGCTACCCACTGTATATCGCTCACTGCACAACCAGCCGATAATCAACAGTGAGCTCAAGGCTCATTCTTTCCAGAGCGGTGAAGTAATTGTGAGTTTAATGTGTCACTGCTTTCATCTGCCTTCTGAAGTCGTGTTGGGTAGCGGCACCGAGACTCCTCCGGTCGACCGAGGAGGAGGTTTAAATTCCGACACTGTAGAGACTTGTAAGGAGTGATACACTTCTAAGTTCCTGTCAATGATGAATGAAATGACTGCTGAAGAATGCCCTCGCCACCACTCCAAACACACACACACACACACACACACACACACACACAACCCTCTCCACCTCCTGAGATGTAAAAACATGCTGCAACCTGAATGAAATATTCTCTTATACATCTGGAGCATCAGAAATTGGGTGCCAGCGGGTGCAGATGTACAGTGTGTAGAGCAGCGCCGGGCCAAGTATGTGTCAAAGTTTATACCGAAGCTAAAGCTTAATGCAAATCAGAAGCCGATGCTCATGTTTCTACCTACGAGGAAACGGTTGTTCTTCCAGTTTTTGTTTAATCCAGTGTGAAGTTAAACCATCAGGGTTTTGTTTTTATAATCATCACTGCTTAATGGCTGTATGACTGAGATTCTTCTGTGTGTGTGTGTGTTTTCTTAAGCTTTGTTTATCCAGGAAAAGGTTGCTGGGCATGCAGGGCTCTCACACAGCAACCGCCTCGCTTCATTTTTATAAGAAACATTCACACCCCTGAATCTCCCGGTGCAACCACTGTCATCTTCTGTTGGCTTTGAGGCCTTTAATGTTGGATTTGTTGCTAGTTGAGGAAAACAAGTTAAGAATCCTTGCCGTGCTTTTGTCAGCCAGCTCTCCCTCTTTCTTTTAATTTCCTTTCTGCCTCCATAACACCAACTCTAATCTGATCTGATAAAGGCAAAACAATGACACACAAATAATATAAAACTAGGTAAATTGGGGCAAATTGAATATTTAGGAAGAGGGTTATGGCTTTGACAACACATTCTAACTCCCAACTCGTCAAATAGCGCCGCTTGGTCAGCGCCCCTCAGCATCGGAGACAGACCAACGGGGTAAAGTACCCCTCTTGCGTTGCTTTTGGACGGACCAGGGACGGCACGTCAATATACACCGATCAGCCATAACATTAAGACCACTGACAGGTGAAGTGAATAACATGGATTATCTCGTTACAATGTCACCTGGCAGTGGGGGGGATATATTAGACAGCAAGTGAACATTTTGAACTTTGAACTTTGTGTTGGAAGCAGAAGAAATGGGCCAACGTAAGGATGTGAGCGACTTTGACGAGGGCCAGATAGTGCTGGCTAGACGACTGGGTCAGAGCATCTCCAGAACTGCAGCTCTTGTGGGATGTTCCCGGTCTGCAGTGGTCAGGACCTACCAAAAGTGGTCCAAAGAAGGAAAACCGGTGAACCAGCGACAGGGTCAGACCCGAGGATCGTTGATGCACGTGGGGAGCGAAGGCTGGCCCGTGTTGTCCGATCAAATAGAAGAGCTACTAGAGCTCAAACTGCTGAAAAAGTTAATGCTGGTTCTGATAGAAAGGTGTCAGAACACACAGTGAGGAGCAGTTTGTTGCGTACGGGGCTGCGTAGCTGCAGACCGGTCAGGGTGCCCGTGCAGACCCATGTCCAAAAGCGCCTACAATGGGCACGTGAGCATCAGAGCTGGGCCATGGAGCAATGGAAGGTCTGTGGGATGTGCTGGATGAACAAGTCCGATCCACGGAGGCCCCACCTCGCAATTTACAGGACTTAAAGGATCTGCTACTGACAGCTTGGTGCCAGATACCACAGCAGACCTTCAGAGGTCTAGTGGAGTCCATGCCTCAACGGGTCAGAGCTGTTTTTGCGGCAAAAGGGGGACCTACTCAAGATTAGGCAGGTGGTCATAATGTTATGGCTGATCGCTGTATGATTGTTACATGCATAGTGTCCTTTCAAAATCACTTCTGTTTTCACAGGAAGTTAGGTTTAGGCAACACAACCACTCAGTTAGGATTAGGAAACGGTCGTGGTTGATGTTAACTTCACTAACTAAAGACTCACAGTGACTCACAGTGACTGAAGTCACTCAGGATGCATGTCAATACCAGGTCTGAAGCAGTTCACACATGCCGCTTGAGCACCGATGTGTGAGCGGCGAGCCAGCACCGGTTTGCTTCTCATCTGGGGTTTTTGTCGGCGAGCTACAAAAACTGTCGGGGAGCAGAAAAATCAGAGCCAAAGTCGTGTGTGAACTAGACATTAGCAGCAGCCGGGAGTTTAAGTGCCTTGCTCAACTGCATTTCGGCCGTATTTTTATTAATTCTGATTATTGAGTCCACTGGGATTAAAACCAGCGCCCCTTTAACGATTGCATTATTTTTCCACCCAAACTCACAGAGGTTTTTCCTGAGCTCTGTGAGAACGATAATTGGCTGATAGAAATATAGTTGTTTCCTAATTTGGCTGGCCTCTGGCTCACTGTGTGCTGGACTGGCTCTTTTTGTAAATTAACTGCTGTTGCCTCATTAGAGTCTGGTCTGTTTTATCACCCAGTAAACTGTTGAGACAAACAACAGAGTGGGCTGTTATTTTTCATCTGCTAAAACTAAGTACCTCGCTCCTCCAGGGTTTAATTATACCGTGTTGAACTGAATTAGAATTAATGAAACACTTTGTAATACTCTGGGACAGAAGCTGCACATCAAATTGTCCTACTTTTACCACTGCAGATGTGTCGTGTGTGCGCTGTAGGCGACTCTGTACATGTTTTACATCATTCTTTTATATCTGGTTCATACTTTACATTATGGATATTCATTTCCTGCACACCAGCAGGGAAGGAAACTCACGGTACATTTGTGTTTTCTGTGTCTGTCTTTAGGTGAAGAGGACTTTATGTGTAAGACTTCATCCATATCTGACATCGTTATTCTGGTGGATGGCTCCTGGAGTATCGGCCGCATCAACTTCAGGCTGGTCAGGACGTTCCTGGAAAACCTGGTCAAAGCCTTCTCTGTGGAGTTTGACCATACCAGGATCGGTGAGGAGCTTTGTTTCATTTTAAACAACCTTATTCATACAGTTTGTTTGTTGTTTGAAGTGCCTTATTTAGCCTCATCAGGACTCAAATCTGTTGCCTAACCGTGGGCTGCATTCGAAAAGTCTCTTTCTCTTCCTAACGGAGTGAAATGACCCGGAAGTGTCTCAGTAGCAGCCGTGATGAGAGCTGTTTGAATCCTCTAAATGCTGAGGAAAGGAGCTTCAATGCTTCCTTTATTGTCTCCTTTAGCATAGGATACATCCTTTACCAAAGGAAAGGAGAGAATAATGTCCCACAATTCCTTGCGGCCGCAACATTTAAAGCGCACACCATTCTGCCGTTCATGAAAACAAACGATATCTTGCATATTATTTTTCACACAGTCATATAGTAATTGGGATTCATGTTGATAAATATTATTGGACAGTGAGAATTTCGTTTCACTTCATTTCTATTTATTTATTTCGGACAAGTAACAAAAAAAGTTAAAAAAAAGAATAACAAATATAATGAACAGTAAACATATAGCAAACAAATAATCAACATAAATAAATATTACGTCCAAAAAAGGAGTAGGAAGAAATATACATTTAATGGTTCTACTCCTTCTCCATAACTAAAAAAAATAACTCAATATGTATCATATAAACTGTTGTGCTAGCCTGTACGTTGTTCCCTTATTATTTCAGTTCCAACCTCGGTAATGAAGTGATATTTTTCACCGGTTGTCCACGTTAGGTCAGATAATCCTTTATTAGATGTTGATGTAAAGTGCTCCAGCAGCAGAAGGACCTGTGTTATCTCTCTCTTTCACACACCGCGGGTGAAGCACTCTGCAGGAGCTATTTAAAAACGAACGGGGCTGAAATGCGCCTTTTGTAGTCTTTGGAACATTGACTGTAATATCCATTTGACTAATCTTCTCCTCAACATGCCATGTGTGTGTTTGTGTGTGTGTTTAGGCCTGGCTCAGTACAGCGGAGACCCGAGGATCGAGTGGCATCTGAACACTCACACCACCAAAGAGGCCGTGATGGAGGCTGTGAAGAACCTGCCGTATAAAGGAGGAAACACACTGACAGGTACCAAACCCCCCCGAGCCTCCCTCTGGTTATTATGGTCTTCCATACTCATCACAGTTAACAGATAATGCCTCAGAGGTCGACTTGGACCAAAGCCAGTCCTCTACCTCAGCTTATTAAATTCACCTCAGTTCATTTCAGCTCGGTGTTAAAAAATGTTTGTGACCTGGCTGATAAGAGCAGACTGTGAGTCAGTGTGGTTCAGTCAGTGTGACCGCAACATTAGCAGCAGCTCCACTGATATATTCAAGAAGTAATAAAGTAAATGTTTTCTTGACAAAGTCAGGGCTCTCCAGTTTTACGTTAGAACCATCATCATAAGGAGGAACGGGTCTCACACCTCTTCCTAACACACAGCGAACTCTAGCGAATGGAGATAAAAAAATTGTCCAGATATACTACGAGCGATGTCACCGTCTATTACATAAAAAGAATTTGGCATATTGGGCTGCTTTCATAAGCCAACATTTAGTCTGTTTTAATCAAACATTAGTGCGGTTCTTTTGGGTAGTTGTGAACGCAATAATCGTACTCTGGTGCAGGCCAAAACAAAAGACAATGTGGTAATATCAATCATAATTCCCACAAATAAAGGCAAAAAAAAAATTAAAAAAAATTAATGAATGAGTGAATGAATGAATGAAGGAATGAAGGAATAAATAATTAAATAAGTGAATGAATGAATGAATAAATAAATACATAAATGAATGAATGAGTGAATTAATAAATAATTAAATAAATAAATGAATGAAGGAATAAATACATAAATAAATACATAAATAAATAAATAAATGAATGAATAATTAAATAATTGAATAATTAATTAAATAAATGAATGAATAAATAAATAAATAAATAAATAAATAAATAAATAAGTGAATAAATAAATAAATGAATAATTAAATAATTGAATAATTAAATGAATGAATGAATAAATAAATAAATGAATGAATGGAAAAATAAATGAATGAATGAATAATTGAATAAATGAATAAATAAATTTGAAGCAGATAAATCAGTGAAAGTAAGAAATAACCAATGGTCTAAACCGGGAGCAACCGTATGGGGCTCAACAGTGGGACTTAATAGTACTTGTCCAAAGTCTTAGCGACCGATAAAAGTATTTGGAGGAGACGTATTGATGTTATACAGAAACAGAAAAAAACTGCAAAGGGCTGTAAAACATTTCAACAGTTTAAAACTGTATAATGTCGACATCACAACGCAACACAGTGTTCCATGTCAATATATGTAGCTTGTGTTTAGAATGCAAATAAACATGAATCCTTTCAGTCCTGTTTAGATCACCAGATTTGTTTTTGGGTTACTGGTGAGTACAGAGAATCAGTGAATCAGATGAGTGAAGTCCGTATCATCCAACATTTATACAATTCTGTATTGACTGTCAACAAACTGCCAGAGTTACTTCTTCAGAGTCTGTCGTCGTGTGTTGGTCAACAAGCTGAATTAATGATCAACGACAGAAAGTAATCAGCAGTGTCATTAATAGACCCAACAGCTCATTATGTTAACTCACTCATTACACTGAAACACTTGTCACACCATTAATGACACTTAAAAACCATCATGTTCATTAAGTCTTTGAGCCGAGACGTCACCAGTCATTTCAGCTGTCCTCAGTACACCTCCGAGGGGAACAGTGAGTGCAATCATACTGTCAGCGAGGGCTTAACTTACTACCACAGCCCGTCTTTAAAAAGCACCATAAGTGGCTCTAATGTTCTGCTGACAGTCATTCTAACAGTAGACGTCACTTCGTCCAACAGAATGTCAAAACAAGGATCAGGAAAATACAAGAAAATGTCTTAATTTCAGGCTACTGTGCGTTGTGATTGATTTAAGAGATTTAAAAACATACTTCATGTTACATCACAGCTTTCTTCATGATTTTTACGCTGATTTTGGTAGATTGTATATTTCTTTTAGTTTTTTTTTCTGCACACAGATGATGTGAAACGTACTTTAACTGCAAACTTTAACCCTGCTGAAGTATTTAAAACTTTTGAATAAGCACTCACAGAGTAAATCAAGTCTTTTAAATGAGCTTTTTTGTGAAAAGTCTCTTTTTTTGCTCTTATGTCGCATTCACACCAAGAGCGAAGCAAATTTTTTGCCTCACTTTTCTCGCGCGAGTTGGACCCGCTGGTATCATTTGTGTTCATTCGCACTATACGCGTCGGGGAGGAGAATGAGCTTGTCTCCATAGATACCAACAACCTTTCTTTCCGCCATTTCCGTCAGCAACCGTGGAAGAAAATAACCACCAGATATGTCGCCGTTGTGTCTGGGTTCATAACATCACGGCGGCGAACTGTATTCTCATACAGTGCCGTTGCACTGACTGTATCTAGCAAGCCACACGTCGCTACTGCGGTATGAACCCAAAATATAAACAGATTGAGCTGTGATTTAATTTCAATAAACAGATCGAAATGATGCCGAAAGAACTACATAATGATGCTGATTTGTTAAAAAGTCTGAATTCATGCTTTGTTAGGTCTGTCCGCAAAACGACAAGCAAACAACTTTTAAAATGCTTGTTTTCTGAATGGAGTTTGGATTGATCAGTGCCAGGCTATGCTAACATTGTAGCTGTGGTTTTTCTGTGGTTTCTACACAGAGTTTGGTCCGGTCTCTGTACAGATATGATATACTATCTTCTCTTTCTGATTCAACAACGTCAGGACATCAGTGACAACAGGAGAAGAATCTCAACGCTGAGAGGCTTTTCATGACACAGCGTCACGCGAACTTCACTTTAGTTGAAATATTTCATTTTCATTTGCGTCGCCCGGCGCAAATTTGTCACTTCTCACTTCGCACTTGGTGTGAATGCGCCATTAGGATGACAGTTGTCTCTGCACCCTTTAAGCCAAAGTGTTAATTTTTCCTTCATTATTTTGGATGTCAAATGTCTGTTACTTGGGAAAACGAACAGGACCATGACTGCTTGTTTTCAGTGTACTGTAATGAGAAGTTGAGAACCTTTTTTTTCAGGTAATTGCACCAGTGTCTGTGTCACACTGTATTCACTCTACTCCCGTCTTTGTGTGTGTGACCAGGTCTGGCTCTGACCTTCATCTTGGAGAACAGCTTCAAACCCGAGTCTGGATCCAGGCCCGGCGTTCCCAAGATAGGAATCCTCATCACTGACGGGAAGTCCCAGGATGATGTGATCCCGCCTGCACAGAGCCTGAGGGAAGCTGGGATAGAGCTGTTTGCTATTGGTACGTTCCTCCTACGCTAACACTAACAATCCAGATTAACTCTGACTACGGTTACATGCCCACTAATATTCCACTGTTATTACGAATATGACCATATAGGGAATTTGATACGGGTCATATAAACATGAATTCTGAATTAGGCCTTATTCTGAATGGAGCATCTTCACATTAAGACATGTGTGATCTGCTGATATTTTTACATTTTGTGGTTGAAGTATTACTTTCAATCACAAAAAAACAAATTGATTATTGGTTATATTTACATTTTTCTTTATAAAGGTGAATTCTCGATGAGTTGGTTTTCATATTGTACTGAAACAAACTGAAATGTACGGAAGCCCTGAGAGGCCAATTCAAGTCTGATCTAAATGACTGAAGAACAGGTCAAAAAAAAGTTTTACCAGAATTATCTTTCTAAGTTCTTTAAAAAAAAAAAGTTTCATCTTTGAAACCGGTGTGAAAAAAAAGGTTTGCCGTCAGGACATTTTTCTACGTCTAAATTTTCTTTTTCACAGTTTGACATTCATCGACTTCTTGCATCATCAAAAACTTCAAACACCTTTCATGTAACCACTTCCTGTCAGTCTGATCACTGTCCGTCGCCCTCTCTCTCTTTCTCTCTCTCTCTCTCTCTCTCTCTCTCTCTCTCTCTCTCTCTCTCTCTCTCTCTCTCTCTCTCTCTCTCTCTCTCTCTTTCTCTCTCTCTCTGTCCAGGTGTGAAGAACGCTGATGAGAACGAGCTGAAGGCTATCGCCTCTCCTCCTGAGGAAACTCACGTCTACAATGTGGCGGACTTCAGCGTGATGAGCGACATCGTGGACGGACTCACCAAGACCGTCTGCGAGCGCGTGGAGCAGCTCGACAAGCAGCTCAGAGGTTTGAACAGCGGCCGAGTCACGTGACATCACAGATGCTGTTGGTTGTAATTATGACGAGAGGGGATCCCTAAGCAATAACAACCCTGTCCCCATCTAATATAATGTAGTCTCATCTAAGTCAGGACATAGCCCCACTTTCAATGCAGTATATATATATACACACACATGCTGCTTAAAATAGATAAAGATTTTAGGTTTGCACTTAAAATGTGATTATATCAGCCCTCGGACGCTGATGTGCTTTTTTTCTCTCTTCTTCTTCTTCTTCTCCAGGGGGAGGAGACCCTGCCCCCCCGCCCACCTCTGTGGCACCGCCCCGCGACCTGGTGACGTCTGACATCACGGCTCGCAGTTTTCGGGTGAGATGGACTCACGCGCCGGGCCAGGTGGAGAAATACCGAGTGGTCTACTATCCAGCCAGCGGAGGACAGCCAGATGAAAAGGTACTGAGATTATTGTTGTTTTTTTTTTAAATCAGAAAATACGTGGATGAAATTGACTTTATTATCACATCATATTTATCACAGTTTAAATCTATTCTTTGGCTCTGATGCCAGGTGTGATCATCATAGCTCCACCAACTACACTATTGTATGTAAAAAAAAAAATGTAAATTACGGAGCCGGGGGATGGAGGGTAATATTCAGAGAAATGCCTCAGAATTTCTGAGATTAAAGTCACAAATTTATGAGAAAAGAACTTGGATATTCTGTGAAATTATAAAGTTATAAATATGCAAGAAAAAAATCAGAAATTGTAGAGATTATAAAATCATAAATTTATTAGGAAAAAAAATCAGAAATTTTAGAGATTCTAAAGCCATAAATTTGCGAGAAAAAAAATCTAACATTTTCAAGATTATAAAGTCGTACATTTTCAAGAAAAAACGTTTTTTTCTCTTAAATTTGCCAATTTATTGTCAGAGAATATCCCAATTTTTTTCCCATAAATTAAAAAACACTTTATTACATTCGTCATATACAAGTACATACATGAATGACATACATGAGTTTTTTCTCTGAATATTACCCCCCCCCTCCCCCGGCTCTTTAATTACTTTTTTTTTTTTTACCTACAATGGCCCTAATACACCGTTGTAACGCTTTCACTGGAGCTGTCTTACAACATTTAAATGAATCCAATCCACTGGTTATTAAGTGGTTCATCTGTTTCTCTGGCTCCTTATCGATGACGAGGTGGGGCGGGGGTCCGTTTGTCACTTTAACTGGTGGGACTTTGCTCCTGATTTCCCAGCAGAGGGTAAACAAAATGCTGACACACTGATGTAATGGCAGCATTTTAATTACGGCTGCTCAGCTTAAATCGTTTAGGGTCAATTGCTCAAGTTAAATTAACTTCTCAAAGTGATTTGCATTATTAAAGCTAGGGTGGGTAATGTTGAGAAACAAGCTGTAGTACACTAGATTTTTAAAACGATCCAAACGATAAACCCAGCCCAGTGTCGCCAACGCTTATCTCAAGAGGGTGTTTGTACCGTTTGACAACCTGCGCAGTAGATTGATTTAATTGGAAGTCTCCCTACCTCTAACTACACCTACACACAGCGCTGTAATTATCAGAGTTCATATTTATGTTTGTACATTTCCCTTCTCATTTTTATGCAGTTTCTCTTTGATGTTTATTACAACTTGCAGCTGGAACGGCCCAGTTTCCCCCACAAGGAAGACGGAGGCTTCATCAAAGCTAATCTGATCTAGTTCCACTCAATTTAAATGTCTTTGGAGACGAGCTGAATGCCTACAGCAACACGTGGTGCCGTTTTCAACCGTGCAATATGAGGTTTCCCCAGTAAACAGAGGCGCTCTTTTTAATATATTTCGTTGCTTTTTGACTGTTACAAAGTGAGTGAGAGCGCAACATCAGAGCTAATTAAAGTCTTAAAATAATAACAGTATCAGAGGTTTATCTCCCTGAGCACACAGCTGAGATGACTCACAGTGATGAACATGACAAACAAACGAAGCCGACTGCTCAATAAGACTGGAGGATGTCTGCTGTATAGCGTCCAGGCTCAGACCCGGTGTGATCCGTCTTTTCAGGTGATCCAGGGGACGGAGAACAGCGTGGAGCTCAACTACCTGAACTCTCTGACAGAGTACCAGGTGGCCGTGTTCGCCGTCTACCGCAGCTCAGCCAGCGAGGCCCTGAGAGGAAGTGCTACCACATGTAAGTTTAGAAGTTTACAAAGGATGCAATGAGGAAACTCATTTTCTCCTTTTTTTTTAACATATCACAAATATGTTTCTAATCAAAATCGGCATACGTAGGAGGTTGGGGACTGATTTTAAATCAAACCATTAGGGATGGGAATCACCAGAGGTCCCACGAAACGATCTTAATGCAATTTTAAACATTTAAAAGTATTGCGATAAGATAAGATTAGTCTCAATTTTAAAGCTAGAGTGCAGATATTGGAATAATACAAATAATACAGTATGTATAATGGTTCAGAACATACTACATTGTGGTACAATACAGTCAAGCAACATGAGCGGTCAGAAAATCCAAATAATAGTAAAATATATGTGCCACAGCAGAAGACACTGAATTTGGGCCATGAAAGCTGCACAGGTGTTGCATTATGCATCGGAGGCGCGATCCTCCACCACTGACAGGATGCCCGTGGTGAGCTCTATTTCTCGTGTTGCCCGAGGCCCCCGTCGTGATGTCTGAAAACACCGTACCAGAGCCTGGCAGGATTCCTCCCGCCTCTCTCAGCCCGCCGCTCGCTGATGAATGACGGGGAATTCCTCCCGGTCGGCGGAGGATGAATGCTAAGCTGCGAGTCGACCTTGTGACAAAGTTAATGGAGGGTTTGGCTGCTGCCGTCAGCTGGACTCTGTTTCTACGGCAACAAATGAAACGTGACACTAGATAGTGACAGGTTTAGGGGTGTGGTGGTGCTTTATGTGTGTGACTTATAGAGCGTTTCAGGCAACAGCTTGGGTCCATGTTTACTTCCTGTCTGCTTCATAGACTGTGAAATGGTCTCTAGAAAACACAGGATGTAGAACACTGTACATCATTTCTATGTGACATCTACTGTTGACCTGCCATCTCCATCTAAAGACCCCCTGGACCTCCCTAAATAAGACAAAAACGGCTCTATTGTGGGTCGGAGAGGGTTAAAAGCAGGTATGAACAGTTAAATTAGCAAATAAAATGTGGAAAAAAATAACATTTAATATCAGATTTTGCTTTTTTTTTCTCATGCTGTGAGAGAAACCTGATGACACTGACTGGCTGAGATATACTAGATTTAATAAAACCTGATACAGCCAGACCTTTCATGACATTTAGATATTATTTGAACTTATTGAAGCTGAAAGTCTAAAATAAAGTCTAAGAGAAGCTGCAGGCTTTTTTCATATGAGAATAATATCCTCCATGAGCATGAAATAGACATTATTTTGTGTGATATAATCATTTTAATATCAAGATGTATTGTTGTTATGTTTGAAAGCGGTCTTACATTTGGTCTTTGTGTCGTGCTGCAGTGGCGCTGCCGATGGTGAACGACCTGGAGTTGTACGATATCACTCACAGCACCATGAGGGTCCGCTGGAAGATCGCCGCCGGTGCTTCTGGGTACATGATCCTGTACGCGCCGCTGACGGAGGGAGACGCTGCGGACGAGAAGGAGGTGAGGAAGCTGTGTGTGTGTGTGTGTGTGTGTGTGTGTGTGTGTGTGTGTGTGTGTGTGTGTGTGTGTGTGTGTGTGTGTGTGTGTGTGTGTGTGTGTGTGTGAGAGCAGACTGTGAAGGCAGGAAAGGAAAACTATTTTTTAGGAGGTTTTTAGGAGGTAGACAAAATAATGGAAACACCTTTACAACGGTAGATCTGCTGTATGATTCAGAGCTGGGCCACTCTCTGCTGATTCTTTCAGTGTTGTGATTCGCTGTATGGAAAGAAAACGGTGAATCCCGGCCAGGGATTTTTTAATCCGGTCTCATGGGAAGGCGTATAAATACCACGACATTACACAGACATTCAGCATGTCATGAGTTCACATTTTAGCCTTTTCGCGTGTCATTTGTACGCCACGCAAACGTCTGCAATATAGGCAAGAAAACCACTTAGTTAGGGTAAGAGAAAACGTCATAGTTGGGCTTAAAATCAGCACGTAAACTAAGTAAAACACGTACGGAAACAACTAGGGAAAACACGTCCCAAACGCCACGTGACTAACGTAACTTATAAAACAAAACGCCAGACGGGAACAGGGGTTTCCTGGTTAAAAATCTGGTGTTTGTTGGACCCATCCACCTCCCAATCCACACACCATAAGTGATCTTACTCGCTTTTTATACTACATCACTCTTACTGTATCATTTATGAATGGCTGAGTTTACATTTGCAGGATACATGGCGTACACATGACACGCGAAAACAAGAAAGGCGTACTTATTGAACGCTTAAACCCTTGAGCATTATTGTGGCATTCATGCGCCTTTTTCTTGCGAACGGGCTGACTTTTTTTTGTTGTAACGAGTAACGTAACGTGTTCTATTACAATCCAAGTAATCTGATATTTAGTTACATTTTCAAATAAGCAATCTGTTACAAGAACATCACAGTGAAATGCAAATTGTGCCTGAGAAAGAAGCGTCTGTCAGCTGCAAAGAACTCTCCCTCAGATTTAAAGAAGCACCTTCATACGCAGCTCCACATCCAACACTTGTAGCTGGTTACGTGATGGAGGAGATGATTTGAGCATATGTTTTATGCTAAATGCAGTACCTGTGAGGGTTTCTGGACAATATTTGTCATTGTTTTGTGTTGTTAATTGATTTCCAAAAATACATATATACATACATTTGCATAAAGCATCACATTGCTCACTCCCATGTTGATAAGAGTATTGAATACTTGACAAATCACTCTTAATTTGCGATTAATCGTGATTACATATTTTAATCGATTGACGGCCTTATTTTGAGTCGAAGAAAACTTCACAGAACAGAGTCGGCCTGGATGTTTGATCAGCAGCAGCAGAACATCCAGTTATATCTCCCAGTTCATAACAGAAGCTTTGGTTAAGTTTTTTAGTGTCTGAGTTTGACCTTGTTTGTCTGCAGTTTGTTAGATTTTGGCATCTCTCCGTGTTTGGCCTGATGGTTGAGCGTCACAGGAACTCTGTGAAACACCTGAAGTTGCTTTGAAACGACGTATCTAAAGACGGTGACTGTCAGAGCAGACACAGACTTCTAATCGACTTAATAAAACTGACCTGCAGAGACGCCTTTGTAATTGTAATTGAGTTGCTTCAAAGTAAAAGTCAGCTTTGATGTGGTGTTTCTCTTATTTTTCTCTGCATTCTGTATATCCAGCACATCTTCCTGCATACCCTTCAGTGATGCTCAGTGAGGGAGATAAGACGGAGAGGTGAGAGGATGGGAGGAAAGAGAGGAAAAAACTCAGAAAGACCAAATGAAATTGGCAGTTGGTGGAAGTAAAAATTGGTCAGAGTTTGCCAAGAAGAAAAAGGAAAGAGGAAGGGAAATAGTTGCCACAGCTACAGCTTCTCAAGGACACCCTCAGTAACCTTTCAGCCTCTCTGTGGTGCACGAACCAAAAAAACAGTTAGATTTCTTAAATTTCAGCTAGTGTTGGAGGTCAAAGGACAGAAAACTGAATATTTATTGAAATAAAGAGCAGCCACATGCTGAGACGAGCATCAGCAGGTCAGAAAACATCAGAACCAACCTGGAGAGATTAAAACATGCAGGTAAATAGAGCAGAGGAGGTAGAGGAGGAGAGGTGTTTCCCATCAGGCCTCATTACGCCCGTCGTCACATTCCCCTCCGGGCAGACGGCAATAAAAACAATTCAATCCAGGATCAGGACGGATGTCTTCCAGCAGCGAGGAAGAGCCGGGCTCTGAGGCGCCGCTGTCAGAGCCCGGCCTTGGCTGGCTCCACATCCTGGGCCACGTGGGGACTCGTCTGGGCCAAAGAGGGCTTCAACACAGACTGAACCCAAGACAGAGAGGGAGGATACATATTAAAACATATTAACAGCAACAAGGAGATTCTATGTTAGAGTTTGGGTCCATAAAACTGATGATTTACCTGCCAACAAAAAACAAAAAGTGACGAGAGTTCAGTGTGAAATGTATCTCCTCAAGATGACGCGTCATTTCAGAAACATCAGCTCTATAAGTCTATTCAGAAAGATCAAACTTTACTCTAAGGATACAAAGAAACGAAGGTCTCGGTAGCTAATTTAACTCCTGACTACGGCAACTAACGATTATTTTTTATATTATTATTTTTAATATTATTATTTTCTCGATTGTTGATTATTTTCTCGATTAATGGATTAGTTGTTTGGTCTATAAAATGTCATAAAATGGTGAAAAATTGCTCAAGATGACGTCCTCAAATGTCTTGTTTTGTCCACAACTCAAAGATATTCAGTTTACTGTCATAGAGGAGGAAACAAACCAGAAAATATTCACATTTAAGAAGCTGAAATCAGGGAATTTGTTTTTCTAAAAAAATTCCTCAAACCGATTAATTGATTATCAAATAGTTCTCGATTGATTTAATAGTTGACAACTAATCGGTCAATCGTTACAGCTCTACTCCTGACGTTTGTCTCAGTGGAGATTTTGACAATTTTGCACGTTCATCCACAGCTTCAACATGGCTTCATTTCACATCCCATTTTTCCCAAATTAAACATGCCAAAATCAAAAATAAATAAATAAATGACTCAATAACTAATAAATATGTCATTAAATGCAGCAAAAATAATATTAAAAATAAGTGTAGCCTTTAATTAGTTGATGAAAATATGACATAAATTGATATTTCTGTTTTATTTAGCTTCTTTATTTATGTATATTTGTATTAATTCCCTTATTTATTTACTCCTCTGTTTAATTTTCCCTTTTATTTATTTATGTATTTATTTTTATTATTTTACATACTTAATCTAAAAATAAATATATATATAAAAAAAAATGAATAAAATATTAATACGAAAATAAATACATAAATAAATAAAAGTGAAGGAGAGTAAATAAATAAGGGAATTAATTCAAAGATAGATAAATAAAGAAGAAAATTAAAAGAGTAATATCAATTTATGTCACATTTTATCAATAAATTCTTAGCCAAATTTATTTTAAATTTAAAAATCATTTAATGACATATTCATTTATTAATCAAGTTATTTTTGTATTATTTTGGCAGGTTCCATCCTCCATAAAGACGAACATCCACAGTACAAGAAAGTAGAACTAGACCAAAATAAAAGTAAATATATTCCAATGAAAAGGGAACCTGCTGATGTATAACAACCATTTAACCATTACAGTGACTCTGGAACATGAACGGTTTTATGTCGGCAGCATATTTTACATCAGTAGCCAGATCGCTGTCTGAAATTCTGCATCGGTTATGAAGTATGACTCTTAAACTTTGGCAGAACATCTTATTCCTCTCAGGCTCTAAAAGGAAAACAATTTATTCATGAACCGGGTAGACAAGAAGAGCAGATGGACAAACATTTGTCGGTGCCTCCTTTCTGCCAGATTATTATTTTGTGTGTGTGTGTGTGTGTGTGTGTGTGTTTGTGTGTGTGTGTTTGGCAGAAGGTGAAAGATGGTGAAGTTGTGGGTGTGTGGCCGTCGTGTGTTAGCAGCTGTATTATAGTGGAGTTAATCATCCTTCTACAAACACAGAACCAACCCCTGATCTGGTATCAGACTCTGATCAGATAGAAATCTTTTTTACTTCAAATTTATCTTTTGGTTCCTGGAGGGCAATTGGTTTTACAGCAAGTTATATTACAATACATGAGAGAACATAGACATACAGTACAGTAAAGGGGAGAGGAAGTGTCCTGAATATACAATACATGTAGCCTAGGTTCTGCCTACCTTAGCTATACTGTATGTCGCAGCTCACAACATAAAAATAATTAAAATAAATAATAACTGCCATTAAATGCAGCAAAAATAATATTTAAAAAAATGTAGCCATTAATTAATTGGTATATATTTATTTTTGTAATTTGCTTTTTTATTTATTCTTTGTTCATTATTATAAACAAATTATTACATTATTATTCTGTTTAATTTTCCCTTTTATTTATGTGTGTATTTATTTTCTATTAATTTTTAAATATATTTATTTTGCAAATTAATCGCAACCCTAAATAAATAAATAATGAATGCATTTAGAAATTAATAAAATAAATACATAAATAAATAAATAAAAAATGAAAATTAAACAGAGGAGTAAATAAATAAGGGAATTAATACGAAGGTAAATAAATTAAAAAATGTGTCACAACATGAGGCACATAGTTTTAAGGGTTGATGGGTCCCAGCTGCTGAAAGTGAGAGGAAGAAAAAGGCACAAGCCCCGTTCAGAAAAAATCTTATGTAATCACTGCTCGATTCTCTGCTTGTCTGGACTCGACTGAGGGCTGATGGAGGGATGATAGAAGAGATAGAGGTAGATGATAGGGAGAGATAAACGGACAGATGGATGAGAGACGAGATGAGATGAGATAAAGACGTCTGCTGGAAACACGGCATCCTCCTGCTGAAGGCACATACCTTCATGCTTTGTGTGTGTGTGTGTGTGTGTGTGTGTGTGTGTGTGTGTGTGTGTGCGTGTGTGTGTGTGTGTGTGTGTGTGTGTGTGTGTGCAGGTGAAGGTAGAGGACTCTGTGAACGAGGTGGAGCTGGAGGGACTGACCCCGGACACGGAGTACACGGTGACGGTTTACGCCATGTATGGAGAGGAGGCCAGCGACCCCATGACCAGCCAGCAGACCACACGTGAGTCTTTCAGACACACACACACACACGCACACACACGCACACACACGCACACACACGCACACACACACACACACACTGAGATGATCAGTCAATTAACTGATTAATCCATCAAAATCATTTACGCATTCCCTATGATTAATAATTCCACACTCAAATGTCCCTTAAATGTTCCCTATAACTCTTTAACTCTTTAAAAACGGATCGTTGACGGTTGAGCGTTCATTCTTTTTGCAGTAGAAAGTTATCACGTTGTACGCTCGTGATGACGTCATTATGTTACGGCGGTGCCAGAGTTTTGTCCCTAATGGCCGCGGGAGATCGTTGTTTGCTTGATCCTGTTTAAATCAATCTAAAATATAAATTATAATAGCTAGAAGATTCACTCTTTTTGCAGCAGAAAGCTAACGCTTCTGTCTTTAGTTAGTAAGCGTCATCACGTTGTACGCTTGTGATGTCATTATATTATGTTACGTGCGGAACGTAACAAAACTATCGAAGCACGTTTGCACTCAATCTGCTCATAAAAATGAACATATGTCAAAAACTAAACACGGTGCATAGTTCAATATCTAATGGAGTGTTCAAAAATATTTTGTGTATGTTTCTACATTTAGAAATCTTCTGGATCAACATGTTTTGTGTGTTATTAATAACATTTTATGAAAAAAACAAGTCTGATTTTTATATTTTTTTATTTATGACACAATTTCAATACTTTTATAGAAATAAAGGTGAAGTTAGGTTGTGCAGATTTTAGGGATATGAAGAATTTGAAGATAAATTACATCACAATAAGTCACGTCACGTCACGTCACGTCACGTCACGTCACGTCACGTCACGTCACGTCACGTCACGTCACGTCACGTCACGTCATTCCAGTTAGCCTAAGTTATTGCTTGTAACTATTTTCATATAATAAACCACATAATCGTATGGATTTCTTTGAACGAGTCACAGTAAAGAAACTAAATAAAACTCACCAAAACCATCAGTCCAGCAACTCTGGTTTGGTCAACATAATAAATCCTTAATTCACAGAGTAAAATGTGAAATCATACCGGCTCTACAGGCCGTTTTTTACTACGTTGTTTCCCTCTGCCGCGCAGACAGGAGGAATCGGGGATCGAACCGGCAACCTTGTGATTAAAAGACTCGCTGTACCCACTGAGCCACAGCTGCCCCGGCAGTGTGAACTGTACACTGTAAAACTATCCTCGTCCATAACATCCTCTGCACTGCACTGGGATGCAATTTTCGCTGTTGGAAACGTAACACAAGCCAAGAAAACAAGGAAGTTTGTGAGCGGCGTCGTGCCCTGTTCTTTGAAGAAGTTAGGACTGAGGACTTCACTGTCAAGGTCTAAAAGTCAGATTGGTCCTCACAAAGATAGAAATACAAGGTCACACACACTCTGACTCATAGAGTAAATATGAATATCACCGTGAAACCGTCAATGAGCTTCGCTAACTGTTGATGAAATTCAATTTCATTAAATTCCTGACAGATTTTACGACTCTCTGAACTCATATTTCATTCGCCGCGGGATGTTCAGATTTACTCACAGCTGTCTGACGCCCTGCAGGAAGGAAACCACACATCTCCCAAAAAAAATATCACGTTGAGAGCAGTTGTTTTTAGAGTGAAGTTTAAAGATCTGGAGTGTCATTGAACTCGATGAATATGCAGCGAAGCGGAAGCAGCTTTTTACTCCCGACACTACAGAAAGCTAATTCCTCTGAAGTTGTTCCAATCAGTCGAATCAGCTGCTGCAGTTACGTTTCATTTGTGTTTGCTTGTAGTTACACGGCTTTTTCCAGGACCGCTGCAACACGCCACGGCACGTTTTTCTGCCCCGACAAAACTGCCAACCAGGCGGTGCCAAAATCCCAGCGTGGCGCCGGCCTCCGGCTTCCCCTCGTCGTGCTATTTTTTGCACCTCACTTTCATTTTTAAGAGTTCTGAAGCTTCGTGCCTCCCCTCTGTGCCGTCCCCGTATCCCCACCATGCCCACTAATTAACGTTTTATGAAGTCTCCTTTAAGGTCTGCGGCCTGCGGCTTTAAGTCAGGGCATGTTTGTGTCTTTATGAGGCGTGTAAGGCTTTGAATGCAGGTCAGATAAGGACGCCGGAGGCTGTTGGAGCGAGGCAGTGGATGTTTTTTTTGGGGGGTTGAGGTCTCTCTCTCAAATTACTTTTAATTTCCTTCATCCGTGCAAGCGGGGCTTCATGCCACGTATATTCATTTCTCCTTATGTGTATTTAATCATTCATTCATTAAGTGCAAGAAAATATCCACATGAGTTGTCTTTGACAGCCAAATCTGTTTTTGTTGATTATTCCTGCAGTGAAGATGAGCTGCATCAGAGTTAGGACATTTATTTTTAGTTTATATTGGTGCTTTTCTGCGCTGCGCTCATCATCAGCCGGTGGTTTTTCTGATGCATCTGGACGTGCAGGAGATGAGTTTAATGTGCTTTTAACTCCGCGTGTTGGTTCGTAATCACTCAGACGTCGTCGTCTCTCTCGTCCCTCATTTCATCCAGTTATTTCACCGTTTGTTTGTGTCATTGTTGAGACAAAATGAGCTTTAATGATGGCTGCAGTGAAATGAAATGTTCTTTTTTCCTCCATTACCGGTAATGATCAAATCATTTTCAGTCTATTATTCAGTCCAACGTGTTCATGTTGGTTGGTTTTTGTTCAGTTAACTTTGTGTTTGTCATGTCAATAGAAGAAATGTGTAAATTTGTCGACTCTCAGTTACCTTTGTAGCTGCGTCAGCCTCATCTAGGGCTGCACAATAAATCCAAATTTGATCAACATTGCAATATGGCCTACTGCAATTTGTTAAAGGCATTTTAAACCATTTTAAATTAAATATTATTTTGCTGCAGAGACGTCCTGGCCTACACATTATATTCTACAGACTTAAGAGAACATCTTTGTTTGGTACAGACACCCGCAAAAATCACACCATAACCATTTTAGTATGTTTTCAATAAAAATGAAAATAATGATATAAAAATCATCATTCTCTCCAATATCACAGAATATATCGCAAATGCAATATCAGTCAAAATAATCGCAATTAGATATTTTTTCTGGCTCTGGCACAAGAAAATTATCTCTTTTATTTTTATAAATATATTTATTATTTTAGGAGGTATAACGAAATACATTTTTTTTCCTCCCACCCCTGGTTCCTCACAAAATTTCTGCGAATACAAAAAAAAATAAATAGAAAAAAAATAAATAAATAATATATATATAGATGAATAAATAAATAAATGAATAAATAAATAACAACCCTTTCTTTTTAATACAGTAGTTAAGTCAATGATAAAACAAACAAATGTGCAAAACAAAGGCCGTTACACACCGGGGGTGTTTTTTTTACCAGCGGTTAATTCGCACGTCAATATTTTTTTTCAAACTGTTGTTTTTGTCATGAATACTTTCACACAGAATGCAAATATTATGCTGCGAAAAAGCGGCATACTTTTTTTCCGAAGTTGATTTTTTCTGAGGTTTTGCGCCGCGAATAATAGGCATCAACCAATCAGGTTGTACAGAACAGGTTTACAGGCTTAACGTATAGGCAATATAGACGGTCGCTTAGGGCGCCACCTTCTGGGGGACGCTAGTCACCCTCTAAAAAAGGGGGCGCCCTTCCTCATTTTCTACATTTAGGTAAAATAAATAAAGAAAGTAAAACATTTTTCACCCTATTAACTCTCTTTCTCACATTGTTTCACTGCCCGGCTGTACTTAATTGTTAATAAAACTGCAAATTGTAGTGAAACTCAATAAACACTTTTAAGCCAACTATATCAGGAACCTATAGTTTATTTATATCATAATAAATACAGTTATTTATGAAAAGAAAAATCTTAATTCTTGTCTTAAAACCATTGTGATATGTTGCGGTTTACGGGGGTTCTGGTAGTCTGAACCAAGACGGCAAACTTTATTGCTCCTTTAAACCTTGACAAAGACAGACCAGATGATCAACTCCTTCTGTTTATACCTTTCACAATAAAAGCCCTAGACATATAATATTAGCAGGCGAGTATTTCACATTTTTGTGTTGTTTTTTTATCACGCCCCGGGTGTGTAAAGGACTGAAAACTGAGGAAACAGTCGTGAAGACCTCACCAGACCTACTCGAATCAGTGTAGATGTCTGGAACACTACATTCATAATTTTATTAAAGTATAAAATGGTAGTATAGTGTAGTATAAATGCTAATAAAGAAATAGAATCTTTCTGAAAATATTTTTTGTAGCTTTTTAAACATTTTGGAGAGGTCTGACATTCAGGAGTCACCCAACATCTACGTGAATGGGCCTTTTAATGTAGTGGATATTTTTATATGGACTTTGGAAACTTTGGAGACTCACCTATCTCTAAACTTTTTAATTTCCCATCCTCCTCAGCGCTTTGCTGACCCTGACTCGACCTCCTACAGTACAAGCAGAGGCAGTCTCTCCCTCCCTTCCTCCCTTTCCTCTCGGCTGCTTTGTCTTTACCCTGACCCCCGGTATAATTGAGGTGAAACAGCGCTCGGTACAATCAGGATTTAAAAGAAAAAACAGATCAGTAATGCTAAAGTTTCCCAGAGTAAATCAGATTCTCCCGGCTGAATTAAAAGAAAAGTGAAGCTAAGAGGCTGTTTTAGACCTTTGCAGTTCCTCCAGAGGAGAGAGAGGCGAAGTGGAGGCAGAGCCTGAGGGAGTGATGGAAGGAGGGTCTGTCCACTTTATAATTAAAATACTGGAGTCCAATAACCCTGGTTCAAACCCCCATGAGTGTGTATGTGTGAAACCACTCACTAAATCCAAACTCAACTAACCGTTGACCCCTTTATAACAGCAGCTCTGTGGCAGCCAGAGTTTCTGGACTCATATTTACATTCTTATTTCTGAAATTATCAGACAAATGATGCATCATAAGAAATACCTGGATAATTTAATTTAATTTAATACAATATATTAGCGATTTCTGGAGTCCTTTTTTTATTTTTATTTTTTATAATTTATTTTATTTTACATTATTTATTATTTATTATTTATAATTATTATTTATTGAAAAAAATCTCCAGGGAGGTCCCCAGCAAAAAGGGGAATCATTTATTTTCACTATAATTCCATCCATAAGTAACACAATGACAAAATATAATGTGCAATATTGCTTTTTTGTACTTTTTCAATATAATTTCCAATATTACTCTCTCAATATCATGCTCAATATTACTTTTCTATTTTAGTTTACTTATTTTACTAAATGTATCTTACTTTTATTGTTATATATATTTGTTTTATTCTTATATTGTAGTTTTTGAGCAATCTCTGGCAAAACATTTTCTTTGGTATTAATAAAGTTCCATCTTATCTTATCTTATCTTATCTTATCTTATCTTATCCCTCTTATGTCTATTACAGTCATGGTTTTCATACACCATCTTTACTTTGTGTGCTAACAGTTGCTTTCTGCCCCACCTCCTCCCACCTCAGTACCGCTGACTCCGGCAACGAACCTGCGTTTCTCAGACGTGGACCACAGCTCCTCCCGGCTCACGTGGGACTCCGCCTCCAGGAAGGCCAAAAGCTACCGCATCATGTACGTCAAGACCAACGGAGTCCAGACCAACGAGGTGAGAGGATCCTTAGCTCTTAGTACTGACATCAGAAACAAACCGTCATGCTTACGTCTTCGTCATCATCGTTGTTGTTTGGTTCTGTATCTACAGGTGGATGTTGGCCGTGTGACTACCTGGTTGCTAAGAAACCTGACCTCGCTGACGGAGTACACAGTTGGTGTTTTCGCCCTCTACGACGAGGGACAAGCTGAGGCCGTGACCGACAGCTTCACCACAAGTAAGAACTAATATCAATATTATTAGTATGCAGACATTCAGGTATGGCAGGTTTATTGTTGCCATGACTACAAGTGTGTTATTTGTGTGTCAAGAGACCGTCCCGGACCCGCCGGACCTGAGGAGCAGTGACGTCTCCACAGACAGCTTCAGGGTGTCATGGCAACACCCGGCATCTGATGTGGTGCTGTACCGACTCACCTGGACGCCCACAGACGGAGGAGACAGTGATGAGGTGTGTGTTACTGTTGTCTATAATGCATTATAAACATATTTATAATGTGTTATATTCTGCTTATAACACTGTATGATCATAGTTATGAGCACACATAAATATTCATAATGTATAACAATAATCATAACACAGAAGGGGGCGTTCACAACCTCAAACCTTTTTGCAACCTCAAATCCATTATTGTCAATGTAGATGCACGCTCAAAGGCTGCACCCCGAGGTAATAACGATTCAACTTTTAGAACGACGCAGCGCGCACCGCATGTCATATTTTCTTTCTTCCGTAAATATCTGGTAGATATATGGAGGACAAGTTAATCATGTTTGTGCAGGACTACCATGAACTGTTTTACTGCTTCACCCTAAATTACGGCAACTTCATCATCATCGTCGTTGCAGCACGCAGGTTTTGGTTACTTAGTAACAGCAGGTGCTTCCCAAGCACCTTGGATAAAGAGGCCGTACACATGCTGCGTCTAAAAACGCGTGGAAAACAACCAGCCGTGCCACTTTGTTTTTCTTTCCAAGGAGCTTTAGCCATCTAAAAAAAAAAATATCAGTTTAAGTGTGCGCTGTATTTAGAATATTTTCACCGCTTTACCTCGCCGTCAGACAGCCCTTTCTGACCGGGAACTGAAGCCGTTATATCGCTGACTTCAAAGCCACCAGACTCCATTCACAAAAACATGTGTTTTTAATTTGACCTCTCAGAACAGGGGAGTTGCTGCTCTACCGCTGCATCGATCAGTTGGTTAGTTTGTGTTATTGTGTGACTTTCTGATCTGAGCTAAATAAAATAATGGACCCACCCTTTAAACAAAGGAATAAAATCATTATGTCATGTGAGAGTTGTCATGTCCATCTATCTATTTTTTCCATCTCCTGCTACTTACACCTGTCCAGATAGTAACGCCATGAGGCTACACTTGGTTAAATAAACTCCTGTTGGCTGCTTGTGTAAGCTCTCTCATTCTTTTGCTCACTGCCGAACATCTTATGACCCTAAAGAGAGGTTTGGTTTGTAGGTTTCTCCTTCAGCATCAGCTTTCTCTACAATTTCTACATTCCCTCCTGAGATCCTGAGACACTTGAACTCCTTCACTTTGGGTAGTAACTTGAAGAGAGCAATCCACTTCCAGCGGAGCACCATCACCTCAGACTTAATACGCCTGATATGATTTCATTTAGTTACTGATGATTTTATTCTTCTTGTTTCTTTTTTTCTTTAATCTCTTCCATCACAAGGAACTCAGCCGTTTATCTAACCAGTCAAGGTCCTCAGTACTACTTTTGTCCTATTTTACTTATTGTTGATTAAAACAGAGACACGTTTTATCTCAAAACTGATCAACTTGAATCAGACTATTCAATTAAGATATAATATGAAGCAGAGGTGAAACATAAAAAGATAAAGATCTCTCTCTCTGTCGCACTGATGAGGATTATCTCTCAGAGATGATAATCCCAAAAACATGACGTGTTATCTGTCTCCTCACCTGTTGGACTGTCATTTATCTGCTATTTTGATCTTTCTACCTGTTTGTGTCTTCATGCATTAAATATAAAGGTGTGTTATCTTAAACCAGATGCTTCTTGCTGTGATGTAGAAAAACTCTAAATTCTGTTCCGTTGGAACCGATTCAGTTGGGTTTACCTCCTCGGTGTACATCAGCTCGTATCACTTATCTCCATCCCTCTGTTTCTGTTTGTGTTTCAGGTTCTGGTGAACGGAAACATTAACACCTACCTGATAAAAGGACTCAGCACGCTCACAGAGTACGAAGTCCTCATCGCTGCAATCTACGGCAACGAGGTGGAGAGTGACGAGATGATCCTCGTGGAGTCCACCCGTAAATATAACGTTCCAACTGTCCTCGTATTTCTAAAAAGGTGCACAGACATCTGAATTAGGGGAGTTACAAGTTTGATCATAGGTCTCTATGACAGCTAATAGTAACTTGGAAAATAGCGATATGGGACACTGAATATGATGAATGTACTGTTTATCAGAACACAAATTAGACGAAGAATTAGCGAGCCAGCGCACCCCGCAGTCCCACCGCTTCGCTTCCCGCCACTAGGAGACTACTTTGCTGGGAGGAGAGCGGACGGTAGCTCCGGAGACGGACCTTAAGTTAGCGGCTGCAGCAACTCGAATGCAGCCAGCACAAACCCCAGCGCCGGGAGTCACAGTGCTGGATCTAACCTGTGTAACGGCAGCAACAAAAAGTTTGCTGATCCGTCGGGGGAGTCGGGGCGGTTCGGGATCAGCGGACTTTCTGTTGCTGTTGTTTGGAGTTGCTGCAGCCGCTAACTGAAGGTCCGTCTCTGGAGCTACCGCCTGCTCTCCTCCTGGCGAAGTAGTCTCCTAGCGGCGGGGAATGAGGCGGAGGGACCGCAGGGTGCGCTGGCTAACAAAGTCTTGTCTCATATGTCTCGTCTTTATATCATGCTGGCCAACCTTGAGACCTCAAAAATAGGGAGGACTTGGAAACCAAAGCCAGGGGGTCTTGGTCTTCTCCTCCAGAAAAATGTTGAGTTTCAGAGACGTTGTTTCCTGCATTCTGGTGACTTTTAAAGAATGGACATTGCAAAATAATTTAGATATTATTTTCCAGATTGAAACAAACATCAGAGGATCCTTTAAACTTTTTATTAAATCTCTATGACTTGTTTTAATCTTTTTTTTTTTTCATTTTCAGTTGAAAGAACGACCACGATCGCTACGAAGACCACCACCTTAGCAAGTAAATATTTCATTCCAGCTGTTGTGATGAATTGTGTTTGTTCCGTCTTTTCTCTCCACCTCCCTTTACCTCTTTCTTATTTTGGATTGTTTGTTATTTATGTGTAATATTACATCATGTGTGTGTATGTAATAGACAAAGTTTTTAGAGCTTTTAATAAAACTTACGTTAAGGAAGAATCAGGGTTCAAGATTAAGAACATATCAGAGAGCAAACAACTGATTACAAGTTATCTGGTGCTGTTTCCTTGGCGTCTTTAGATGGATGGTGTATCATCCATCATGAAGGCTGTCGGATGTTATTTCCACACAAACTTTCCTGGTAAAAGTTTTGACATTGAAAAGATGTGAAGTTGAAAACGGGAGTAAATTAAATGCCAAAAAGACGACATCTTGATATGATCGGTTTGTCTGATATAAGATGAATCACACTGTTAGTTTCGTGCTTCAGTGAGTTGATGTGTAGCTCGGTGACCTGCAGCGTGATTTATTTTTTTACTCCGTCTGATCCTCCAGCTCCTCGTTACGGGGTGAGGAACATGAGGATCGATGAAGAAACCACCTTCAGTATGCGGGTGTCCTGGCAGCCCGTGGAAACCAGGAACGTCCGACATTATCGACTGAGCTACATCAGCGCCAAGGGAGACCGAGCAGAGGAGCAGGTGAGACGGAAACACAGAGACGGTGTTTGATTTGTTTCGTGAGGATCAGCTTTATAACTTCAGACTGTTCTGCACTCTCTCGTGTGTACGGCTCCTTATGCATGTACAGTACTGCTGTCACCTCTTCAGAGCTCTGAAGCTCCACCAGAAGGAGCTTGTATAGTGATTTATTGGCAAAGTGACTATTGTTTAGAACATACTGAATATAAGGAGTGGGTTAAAGCAGATTTTCGCCAGTCCGCGCAAACCAAACTACTATGCGGACACGGATGGACGAAAATCGAGAACTTTGAGGAGCTTTGAGAATGCCAGTTTGCTGCGAGAAGAAACCCGCACAGAGTATAAAAGATGCAAACGCTTTCTCATCACGATGCCACGTCTGCTCATGTCCGTGCAGCCGTCCTTGTTGAAAGCATAACCGAAGCTTCAGGCCGTTTCTCACAGGTTTGATGCGAAAATGCGGTGCGGGAATACAGAAAATCTGCAGGCAAATTTTCCGCATGACACACCAGGTCCGGTGCGAATTATTTGCGTTGCAGTGTTTTGCATTTTTGTCACAAAAACAACAAAAAAAAATGTATTTTACACTAACTACACAATACATAAACAATACATAAATACATAAACTAATCAGACCCCAAATTTTATGCTAACGTTAGCTGTTGTGGCTAACCCTATCCCGTGGCAAACATATAACGTTAAGTAAGTGCATATCAGCTACATTACCATCTTCATCGTATCCCAGCTGCTGGACGATCTCAAGCCAAACCCATAGGCTGTATATAAGAAGTGGACGTAGTCACCTTGACGTCACCGTTGGTCTGTGGACTGCCGTTTTGAAACCTTGAGTTCAGAATATTCGCCATCGCCATCTTGGTTTTTTGCAACCAGAAGTGACACGAGAGGGTGGAGCTAAGAACAACCGAACGCTGAATAAGACCAAAAATGTTATAATTAACTTTGATGAAGTGAAAACACACTGTGAAAGGGTTAAAGTTGTAAGACGAAAACACGGACAACTCCCAGACCGGACATCGCCGTGGCAGCGACCTGTCAATCACAAGGTGGCCCCGCCCTAAAGCATCCCCTGCTTTATGGTCTATTTGACTCTAAATGGGACCATCATTTACTAAATGAACATCATGCTGTGTTGAAGAAGACTTGAAACTAGCGATTGAGACCATAAACTCATGTTTACAATGTTTACTGAGGTAATAAATCAAGTGAGAAGTAGGCTCATTTTCTCATAGACTTCTATACAATCAGACTTCTTTTAGCCACCAGAGGAGTCGCCCCCTGCTGGCTGGTAGAAAGAGTGCAGGTTTAAGACACTTAAGCATTTGGCTTCACTTCTCAGACCTGGAGGTCGCCCACTGGCCACTTATTGTCCTTTATTTGGTTGTTGAGGTAGTCGTAGCAGTGTTTGGGGTGTTGAGAAACCAAATTGATTAGACCCTATTTTGACAGCAAGCTACCTGGAGGAATGTCATCACTTGGAACAAATGATTTCTTTGGTCAACATTTCCACATAAAATCAGAGTTTATAAGTTTCCCTGCAAAGTTTTGGGATGGAAATCTGTGCTTGGTATGAAAGGTTTTTTATGCTGCAGAGTTGTTTTGAGAAGTTCCTTCAGATGTTTTGATGAAGTTTTTTTTGGTCGGGTTTCTGAAGCGCTTTCAGAGTCCATTTTAAGCCCACAGGGGGTAATTACTGTGAGAGTCAACGGTTGTAATAACTGTTTAATAACTGTAGGAAAGTTTGGAGTTAGAGTCTAAGACTGTCACTGTACGTAAGCTGGACAGTAAACGATTTGTCGAGGAAGACGTTGATTGAAACAAAGCCAGCCCTTCGATGTGTCAGTCTTCAGTGGAGGGAGGGGAGATTCATGATGAAGATGATGGCAGGCCTTCAGATTAAAAAGTCCTCCACGGAGAGGAAGAGCGAGGGAGACAAAGACTGTGTTGTTGAAGCTGATGGCAGACCTTCAGAGTGGAGTCGAGAGGAAGAGAGAGAGGGAGAGGAGGATAATGATGATGAAAACAGTGGCGGATCCTCAAAGAGTTTGTTTCACCAGAGAGAGAGAGAGAGAGAGAGAGAGAGAGAGAATGGCAGGTCTTCACACTAATGAGCCACAACAGACAGAGAGGGAAGTAAAGACTTTTATAGAAAACAAACATTGGTGGAAACTCACTTTGTGTGTGTGTGTACTCGTGTTGTTGACAGGCAGACATTAAGATGCTAAATAGATGTTGATATGACGGCCCGAAGTGCCAAAGTTAAAGTAAAGACGTCTGTGGTTTAGTAAACCTGCGTCATGTGAAGTGAAATCATGAACTAAATATCTTCTTTAATATCAGTTTCACAATCTGTGGAGATTTAAAAAAATAACAAAACAGTTATACATCAGACCGGCACATACGGGTACTTTGCAAAAAGTCAAGGCCGCGCCCCCTTTTGGGAAAAGAAACCTGATGATCTTATATAGACTTCAATGCAGTTTGAAGCCCCCAACCCCCAAACTGATTCTGAAACTTGAAACTGTCATGCAACTCTAATTCATTGCAATAAATTCTTGCTATTTTTTGTTTTGTTTTTTTTTCTTTTGGGGGGTACATTTATTAAATGGCTTTAATTTTAATAATTTATTTATTATTATTTTATTTTTTTTCCAATTATTGCATCTTTCAAAACAAAACATCAATTGAAAAGAATAAATAAAAGTAAAATAATAATCAATTTATTATTTGTATTTTATTTATTTATTATTATTATTTTATTTTTATTTCATTTCAATTGATGCATCATTCAAAACAAAACATCAATAAAAAAAATATTTAAAAATGAAATAATAATCAATTTATTATTATTTTGTATTTATTTATTATCATTATTATTTTTTTCAATTGATGCATAATTCAAAACAAAACATCAATTGTAAAAATAAATAAAATTAAATAATAATCAATTTACAATCTGTTATTTATTTATTAATTTATTTTGGTTTATTTTTTTCAATTGATTTTTTTTGTTTTGAATGATGCATGATTTTTGTTAATAATTTCCAATGCAAATCTTTAAAACAAATAAAATTTGATCACAAAAAAAGGTCATGGCAGTAAATAAAACACACACATACTTTTAAATAATTAGGATTTTTTCTGCTAATCATCATCTCATGTTAAATTATTTGACTATTCTTTATTTGTCTTCTTGTAGTAACCAAACCTCATCAGTAAATGTGTGACATTAAAGATGCGTCCTTGTTTTCGGTATATAACTCCATGGTAGGATGTGTACCGTATGTCAGGTGTCAAATACCTCTAAAGAATACCCGTATGGTAGAGAGTCTGAGTTGACAGGTGTGTATTAGTGTGTGTGAGTTTGTGGCGTAACCACACCGGTATCCGCCGTGTGTCTGCGGGCGACGTTGGCCACAGGTCCCACATCAGCCTTTTCATCCTGACAATAAAGAGCCGCCAGCTGCTCGCGCCAGCGGCTTGTTAAATGAGATCTCTTATCAAAGTGTGAACAGCTGTGGGCTCTGTTTGGCAATCCGGTCAGGTCATGAATCACCAAGTGCTGCACTCACTAGCTGCCATTTAGATGTCTATCTGCTGGGGGAACAAACTGGCAGGCTTCCTCTCCAGCGTCGCTCAAAGCAAGCTTCACTCTGTGGGTTCGTGGCTGCCGAGGGACGGGACACCAGCCACTAAAAAAATGATTTCTGGACGGCAGTTATCCCACTTCATCTCCACTGATGGAATTTGGTCTTAAACTGTTAATAACTTGCATAAAATTGTGGCCGGCTCAGTAACCAAATTATATAAAATTTAATTAAATCACAGATTATATGCAGCAATTTCATGCAAAGTGCTTTTCAAGCATAATTAAAACCAGCTCAGAGTCATAAAAACAGACAGAAAAAAGGTGTTCAACATATTAAAGGAAATCCAGAACAAGACTGCTCGAGTCTGGCTTCTCTTGGCTTCCTTGTGACCTTTGACCCCTGTAACTATGTCTCCCTTTGGCTCTGTTAGGTTTTAAAAACCTTGGATACAGTAATGAGATGCAACATACATCCTAACCAGTGCATGATGGATAGATGCACTAACTGGTCGGGATGTCACGATACTAGAAATTTAGTAGTTGGTACCAAAATTCCACAATTCTCAATACCAATTCGATACCACGGTAAAAAACTAAAGTAAAACAATAAATCCCATGTACCTCAACATCCACTCCTTTATTACCGCTAACATACTGGTTTCTGTTAGGAAGTTAAACAGGTCATAATTCCCTATATCTATTTTATACTGCTGTGAAAACATCTCCTTCAAACTACTGGATTTATTCAAGTTTCTTGCCAAAAAAATACATTTTACAAGATTACATTTGAACGCATCATGATAACGTTAGAATTTATCTTGCATAATACTTTTACTGAATAGAGCCTGAAAGCAGCATAATGTAAATCAATGGCACCTCGCGTGTTGAAATCGGCACGACGAGAGCTAGTTGACGTTAGCTGTTAGCAGCCGATAAGCAGCACAGTCCTGCACAGAGCTAACAGCTAATGCTAACTAGCTCTCTATTGTCTTTGGGATTACGGGACGCAGTTAGTCTCGAGCATCGATCCCCGGCAACTGCGGAGTATTGTCACATTTTCTGATTTCTGGCATCGACTTGGTACCGAACTATTGGTTCTCGTGACATCCCTACTAACTGAATCATCTTCTTTTACCTGATTTAAAGGGGACATATTGTGCAAAACTAAGTAAGCTTACTAATCAATATTTTTAGATGAACTGTGAATCTAATGACTGCATGTCATGTTAAAGGTTAATGCTCTTCTAGTTATTCCTGTCTGCTTCAGTGTTCAGTGTTGTCTGATAAACCCGCTGAACACTACGTACTCAGCAGCAAACAGCAGACAGACTCAGTTAGAGACTAGCTGGTGAACAAAGTGGAGCAAAGTGCAGCAATGCACTTCCACCACCTTCCTTCAGGCGGTGGTGGAGACCAAATACAGAGCAAAAAGAGAGAGAATATTGGACTTAAATTCATCAGGTGACACAAACTTAACTCCAATGAGATGATCATTTGACTCTGTGTTTGCTGGATGTGGAAATAAGCTTGTGAATAGTTTTCCAGAACAACTTTATAAGGTGATAATAAGTCACGATTGTGTCTGGCGCCGTGTTTTTGGAGTTCCTCTGCCCCCTAATGGTAAAAATAAAGATTACTGCAGCTTTAGAGCACACTCAACGCTCAGCTCTCTACATGCTTATAAATATAAAGTTAATGGTTATGCCCGTTCACATAGCTCTGCCCCCGTCTTACCAGTCGTCGCCGTGGGCCGACTCGACTCTGCAGCCATCTGTCCACACACAGCTGTGATGCTGAACTCGGTGAAGCTCCGTTATTTCCCCGTGTGGCTTCGTTCAGTGTCCAATAAACCAAAGCTGCAGGGCATCAAGTGCAATTCCACTGTGTGTAAACAGGGCTTCGGCTATTATTGCTCAGCAACAACATGTTGTTCAGGAGCTAAACACGTCGTCAAGGGGAGGATTAAAAAGTTCTTCCTTCTGTCACAGATTGTCAGTTTATTCAACTCTGGAAAAGAATCCAGCTCCTGCCTTCAAGTGTTTTTTGCCATCCTTCATACGATCCACGCTCCTGTTTGATGACCTTTGAACCCCTTCCCAGTACATTTTGTGTCTGTTTCTGATGTTCATTCAGTCTCTCTGCTTGCTGTTTCACCAATGTAGTATCCTCTAAGTATCCTCATTAGAGCTGTCAGCCGATTAAAATAGGTAATCGTGATTAATCGCAAATGAATGTAGTATTTAATACTCTTATCAACATGGGAGTGGGCAAATATGCTGCTTTATGCAAATGTATGTATATATTTATTATTGGAAATCAGTTAACAACACAAAACAATGACACATATTGTCCAGAAACCCTCACAGGTACTGCATTTAGCATAAAACAATATGCTCCAATCATAACATGTCAAACTGCAGCCCAACAGGCAACAACAGCTGTCAGTGTGTCAGTGTGCTGACTTGACTATGACTTGCCCCAAACTGCATGTGATTATCATAAAGTGGGCATGTCTGTAAAGGGGAGACTCGTGGGTACCCATAGAACCCGTTTACATTCACTGATCTGGAGGTCAGAGGTCAAGGGACCCCTTTGAAAATGGCCATTACAGTTTTTCCTTGCCAAAATGTAGTGCTAGTTTGGAGCGTTATTTAGCTTCCTTTGTGAAGCTAGTATGACATGGTTGGTACCAATAAATTCATTTTCTAGTTTCATATGATACCAGTATCTTCACTCTAGCTTTAAAACTGATACAACCGATACAACCTAAAAATCACAAGTTGTGTTAATGCGTTAAAGAAATTAGTGGCGTTAAAATGAATTTGTTAGCGTGTTGTTATTGTGTTAACTTTGACAACCCTAAAATAAAAATCAAATAGATTATGCGACTACCGTCTCGTCTTAAAACTATATATTTCCCCTTGTCTTAACCGTCGTGTGTAGTAGTGGTAGTAACGTTACTACCAGCGATCCTCAAAGAATGATCGAATAGTTCCCAGTGATTATCAAATAGTATTGAGAACATCCTGAATGGTTTTGATGACTCGTTGTGACGTGGCTACCTGGCTGGATGTTCAGACAGTCCCACTGGGAAGCCCCTGGTGGTCCTTATTGAGTTAGCGGGGTCTGTACTGGTCTTAAGTCGAGGTGTCCACCCGTTGTAGATGTTGGTCCAGAGTGCTCCCTGGACTTTTTAATGGATTAAACGGCAGCTGAAAGTGTCTCACATGATGTTTCATGCCGTGTTTTCTTTAAATTTGTTCCAGTTAGAGGGAAGCGTTAAAGTTTGGTTTCTCTTTTTGGAGTGGCGTTTGTTGGGACGCAGTGCACTTTAGCTGATGTTCTTACTGGTAGATAAGTAGTCACCTTAAATTGACTCCCATCACCCGCGTACTTGACTGTGTTCCCCATGCAGTTTGCCTTGTAGCTCCAGCAAAGTCTCAGACGGATCAAACTTAATATTCTGGGCCTGCACATAGCCTCCGTCAAAACTAGATTGGGTTTCTGAATCCTATAAATACTTTATGAAACCATGTTTGCATTTACAGAGTGGAGTAAAAAAAGAGTTTCTTCCAACTGTGTGGCTCTGTGACAGTTTAGGAGACTTGCTGCCTTTTTCATCATACTGGGCTGGAATTGATTTGTCAAGGCCTGCAGTGTTTGTCTGACTGGCACGTCGGAGAACGTGGACTTTTTTTTGGTGGAAGTGGCGGTTTTGTGGACGGAGCCGGGCTAGACTGTACATGCTCAGAATGCAAACCAGGCTGACAGACGGACAGACAGAGACAAAGAGGGTGGAAGAGAGGGATAAAAAGAGGAATGAAAAGACTGAAGTTGTCTACATGCACACGTACAACTCAACCTTTTACACCAAAGATTGATCCAACAACCGTAAACACCGTTTATCTGGAGGTAAAAACAGTGTCGAGCAGCTAAAAAAAACCCTCCGAACATCCAAGTTGATAGATAAAAAAACACAGAGAGAACACGTCTCTGATTGATAAATGACTTCCAGTTAACCAGGGTTGGCTGATATTACTATATATACTGTTTGTTGACAGTAGAAATGTTGCTCTAGTGTTTACTCTGGCTTCTCTCCCTCTGATATCTCCAGTTGCTTAGTGATGCGTGAAGTACCTTAATTTGTCAGTTAGTTAATTTACTATATCGGCTAAAACAGACATTGCCATGTGGTAATTTCATTTTCAAACAGTTTGTGAATTGCATTTCCTGTCACAATATAACAGTACATATAAATTTCCATCAAAATGTTAGGGCTGCAACTAAAGATTACATTAATCATCGACTAATCTGATGATTATTTAAACAAGAAACCAAGGTGACATCTTCAAACTGCTTGTTTTGTTTGACCAAAAGTCCAAATCCCAAAGATATTCAGTTTTCAGGGCTGTAAATCAATTAAAATATTTAATCTTGATAAATTGCATTGATTGTCCGTAGTTAATCACAATGACTCGCACATTATTTATCTGTTCAAAGTGTACTTTAAAGGGAGGTTTGTCAAGTATTTAATACTCTTATCAACATAGGAGAGGACAAATATGCTGCTTTTTGCAAATGTATGTATATATCTATTATTGGAAATTAAAAGGGTCGAATTAATTCCTTTAACCCTTTAAAAACGAACCTCCCGTGGGGCGGCAGCGGGAGATCGTCGTTTGCATGATCCTGTTTAAATTAATGTAAAATAAAAACAATAATAGCTGGAGCATTATTTCTTCTTGCAGCAGTCAGCTAAGGCTTCAGTCTTTCGCATCATCTTGTACTTCCGTGATGACGTCATTACATTACATGCGAAACCTAATGAAAATTACAATTTTTACATTCACATATCTGGAGGTCAGAGGTCAAGGAACCCCTTTGAAAATGGCCATGACAGTTTTTCCTCAGCAAAATTTAGTGTGGAGCGTTATTTAGCCTCCTTTTGTGACAAGCTAGTGAGACATGGTTGGTACCGATGGATTCATTAGGTTTTCCAGTTTCATATGATACCAGTATCTTCACTTATAATTGATGAACAACAGCAAATGTAGAATGAGAAACAAAAGAAGAATAAGAAGAAAGAGTTGGAAGCAAATATGAGGAGAGTAAAGACGGCCGCAGGCTGAAGAAGCAGATTAGTGTTTCTCCAGCGTGAGAGCGGCGCCTCACCTGGACGGATGACTCATTTAGGGATCAGTTTCAACAAAAGGCCAAGTTCACAGACAGGTGAGGAAGAAAACCTGCACACAATTAACCTCTGCAGCACCTGAAACCTCACCACCTCACCGCAGTAGCTCGCAGTGCCTCACCTCCATTTAAAGGCTAATACAGTTTTTTAGTACTTATGAAAACTTAATTAGCTTTTTTTAGTTCATTCAAGAATCCCAAAGGATCACAAAAAATAAATGAACTTCAAATTTATTTTACAAAGTAAACTTAAGTATATTCAAGTATACTCCCAAGTATACTTTATGTAATAAGTATACTAATATCAATATAGTAGTAGTAAACTTGTAAGTGTACTGCTTCCATACTTCTTGAGACTAAATTGGCCAACCTTTCAGTTTATAAAAGTGTGCTTTTAAGTATACTTTAAATGTAAGAGTAATAAACTTTGAGTACACAACTAGTTTACATCCAAGTTGTATTTTGTAATGCAACTATAATATGAACTATACTACTCTGTGTGTGATCTGATAGGTATTCTGTTAGTTATATGCTTGTAGCTAGCGTCACTTACACTTACCTTTCTATATGTTTCCTTTCTAAGTGCCGATAAAAGTGTGACGTGCTCCCAGCCGTCTCAGTCGGCGTTGCATTGCAGAATTTACAATGTTTTCTTTTGGACGCTGTTTTTGCAGAATAACACTTTGTGGTTTAGGTAGCCAGGTTTTATTACCAAAGAATTGCTTCTTCTCCTGTCTCTGGTGTTCACTGTCTTGCAGTGCGTGTGAAGGAGGGCGTGGAAGGGTGACGGCCGTTAACGGTAGCAAAAATGTCAATTTAGAAAAGAGTCAAGTTATTGCATTTGAAGCCGGAAGTTTTGCGTCCAATCACAGTAATGATGTTAACAAATAAATCTGACAATGCACCTGTAATTTAGTGATGTCCCCGCAGTTGTGGTCTTGAAATAAAATCCAGAGTCCTCTTCGTCCAAGACTGAGACAAGACGAGAGTAAAAATGCGATTGATTCTAAGACGACACAGAGACCTTCAAATGGTGGTCTTGAGACCGAAAAGACCGATCTTGAATACTACAACACTGCCATCGGGAGCAATTTGGGGTTCAGTGTCTTGCCTAATGGACATTTTGACACCTGGATGTTAATTTTAAACTCTTAATTTGTTTCTGCTTGCAGAGGACGGTGCCCTCGGGTCAGAGCGCCCTGGTTCTGCAGCCTCTGCTGTCGGATACAGAGTACAAAATCACCATCACTCCTGTTTACACTGAAGGAGACGGGCCGACGGCGTCGCGAATGGGACGAACACGTGAGTCATATTCATGTTTTGGTTTTAGTGTCTTACCGAATGTCATTTATTTACATTCAAAGCTTCTGTTGAGGTTTTCCAGTGAAGCTTCGAATGTCTGTCGTCATATTGTATGACGTCATCACCCTAAAAATTAAAGTCATTTTAGTCAGTAAGGGATAATGTACAGCGAGCTGGTGAAATAAACCCCGACAGGGCGATGCGGCAGGGGTTTATTTCACAACAATGACCGGCTAGCTGTACATTATCACGCTTATTACACGGCTACTTAGTTAAGAAATTAATAATTTGACACAAAAACTGTCCTCCAGAGTCCGACATCAGAACTGCGCCCATAGCAACTGTCTGTTATACATAACAACGGTCTGCTATAACGAAATAACAGACCGTAGAACGGCGTGATTGACCAATCAGAATTGAGTATTTAAAAGAGCTGTGTAATAAATAAATGTAAACTCAGTAGAGAGGAGCACTTTGCTTTCTTTCCACCTCCACCCTCCCTCCGTCTCTGTGCGGCTCATTACATTCAACACAACTTCAGGGGAGTTAAAAGAGATTGCAACCCGTCCTGGTAGCTCGATGTTCAACATCCATTTCCTTTACCGTGGAGCTGAAGACAGAAAAATGTCGGAAGCGTTCTTTTCCCTTTTGTTAAATGTGACTGATGGCTGCTGAGAATGCACCAGCGAGAGGCTAATGATTTCCTTCGCCGCCGAGCGCATCGCAGAACAAACACTCGACTGTGAGCGAGGAAGAAACGCTAAATTCAAGCCATTCATCTTTCCACTCCGTCCCATCATGTCTCCCCGTGCAGCGCATTACACACATTAGCAGACGCTAACGACGTTCCGCGGTTTTTAAACGGCGGGGCCTCCGACACCCGCCGATGATGAATGGTTCCTGTTAGAGAGTGAGGGATGAGATGATCGCCCAGGGAGGAGCGACAGGGAATGCTGAGAGGAGGGGGGGGGATGATTGGGTTTTCTAGAGTGAAGATAGATGATGTGACAGAGGGAGACGCAGTAATCTGGGGATTTGAACCCATGAGGGATGGGGTGAACGCCGAGGGAGGCGTTACAGGGAATGCAGAGAGGATGATTGGGTTTTAAGCCTCAAACTGAAGATAGATAATGTGACAGAAGAGGCAGAATAATAATCTGAAGGTTTGATCCACTGAGGTGATCACAGAGAGAGAGGAGGCGTGGGGGCGAATACAGAGAGGATGACAGAGTTGTGAGTGGACGAAGAAAGAGAAGAACAGGTAATGTGATGGATAAGTTGATCACTGAGGGAGGTACGACTTGATTTTGAATCTTGCGACCGGTTTAATCTGGAGATTTGAAGTGATGAATAATAAGCCGATGTCTCTCAGGTGTAAAACTGAGGATATTTGTATTTTTTTTAATTCTAAAAATGTTGATTCTGATGAGGAGAGGAGGATTTGAGTGAGAGATGAGTTTGTTCATCAGTGAGGGTAAAGCTGGACATACACTGTACGATGTTAAAAATATTGTAGTGTACTTCCTGCTACTACTGTACGAGTAGATCGTTTTGCGATGTAAAGCCAAAGCTCACGATTTATGTGCTCGCACTTTGTCCGACTGTCCAACGGCCAGTCGGGAGGAGTTAATCAATCCTCGGCCCCCCCTGTACGCTGCACGGCAAACGACGCCAAGCTGAAATTCGGAAAGAGAGATAACTGGTTGCTCTGTATATTCAACAGAAAGACAAAACGTGTCGGGTGCTCTTGCAAAACGGGGAAATAAATCAGGATAGACAGGAAGGCAATCACTACAAAGCCAACATGTTTCTACCACTGTAGGTCTTTGGTTTTTAAGTCTCCTGGGTGAAAGTCTGGTATTTTTTGACCCACCCGTCCAACCCGACCTCCTCCCTACGCTGCCGCTCTTTATACTTCCTGATTCACGATTAAGTGGATTACACACGATTGATTTTATAGGATATATATGAGTTACAGTGCATTACTTTTAGTAGGTACAGCTATGAACGGTGTATGAGACCAGGCTGCAGTGGCACATGATCATACTGTATGATTTGGCTGCAGGACTTACCTATATCGTGATTGAATATTCCTACCCCAGAGGATGCAGGAACTATAGCCCTTGAGCAAAACTGAAACTAACTTTGTGCACTCAGAAAGCAGAATCGGTGCCAGAGTTCCTACAAGTGTTCCAGTGCTGCTGGAAGAGTTCCTCTGGTCATTACTGGTCTGGTCATTAAATCTCCAGTTCCTCATTACCGTGAGGCCTGAAGGGTGAAGACACAGTGGGACGAATGTCAGAAAGAGTTTAGAGCACGATGGTAATTTTCTCAGGACTAGTGAGGACACACTGAAGATGGATAATGCAACAGAAGAGTATAACGTGGGGATTTGAACATGCGAGGGTGCAGCACATACTGAGAAGGGGGGGATTTGTGGCTGAACGTAGAGAGCATGATTGGCTTTTTAATGGTGAGCGACCGCAGAAAGTGAAGAGGGAAAATGAGGCAGAAGAGCCGGTGTAATCTGGAGGTTTCACTTGGTGAAATGGTGAGAGGGATGGATACTCAGGGACATGGAGAGAATGATGGGAGGGAGTTTAGCATTTTAAATGTGCAACAGAACGACCGGCAGATTCACTCGGGGATTTAGACCTGAAGAAGTTTCCCATTAACCGAAGAAGATGTGAATCAGGAGGAACAGAACGGACTGCAGAGACGTTAGTTGCACGAGAACAAAGTAAGATAGTAACATCAGCAAACCAAGCCAATAATGTGACAATAATATCTAGACCTTATAGGGCTGCCCTATCTGAGGCAATTCGTTGATTAATCGGTCGTTTTGGTCTTAGTCGACTAAGATTTCTTTAGTTGATTAGTTTATTAATCGGTCGTTTTAGTTGATTAAACTAAGATTTCTTTATTCGATTAGTCAACTGATCAATCATTTTTGTCTTAGTCAACTAAGATTTCTTCAGTCAATTAGTCGACTAAGATTTTTTAGTCCATCAGTCGACTAATCGGTGGTTTTGGTCTTAGTCTACTAAGATTTCTTAAGTCCATTAGTCGAGTAATCGGTGGTTTTGGTCTTAGTCTACTAAGATTTCTTAAGTCCATTAGTCAAGCAATCGGTTGTTTTGCTCTTAGTCTACTAAGATTGCAGATTCACGCGGGAATTTAGACCTGAAAAAGTTTCCCGTTAACTAAAAAAGATTTGAATCAGGAGGAACAGAACGGACTGCAGAGACGTTAGGAATGCGTGCAAGTGCACAGATTGGGTTGAAAATCAAATATACCATTAATCCCATCCTGCCATTAGTTTCTAAAGTCCTGTCCCGGTTGTCAGTGATAACTCCTCTGGGTTTAATATCTCCCACAGACTAATTCAACTGTACACTCTGTAACAGCAAAGGGACATTTCTCACTGCGCTGAGTGTTGAAATTCTATTAAGTGTTATCAAATGTTATCCTTCTCTGACTCTTCCTCATTATCTTTCTCTTGCCAACTCGGTTTCTGTCCCTCCAGCTTTCTCACCATACGTTTCTCTCTCTGCTGTGTGATGACAGTTTCCTTTCATCACTCTGACATGCCGACAATTACATCTGTGGAAAGTATTTAATTAATAGATATTCAATTTGATTTACTTTATAACAATGTTGTATTTTATTATGCAAAGATTGTTTTGTTTCGCTTTTTTCACCCTCATTCCCTCTCATTCCCTGTCCTTAAACCTTCTTCTGTTTTGCTTTTTCATTTACTTTGTCTCTTTTTCTGTCTTCCCCTCTCCACCTCCTGTCTTGCTCTCGTCTCTTTTTATCCGGATTTTTCGCTCTTTCTGTAATCTTCCCGCAATGTTTCTTGCTCTCATTTCTATTTTTTCACATCCCTGTCCCTGGTTCTAGTCCAGATGGAGGTCCTTGTTGCATGTCACTCGTCTCTTTATTACCATAGTGCTATACATGTGCATTAAATGGTTTAGAACATTATGATAGACGTATATGATGGTCATCTCCATGCTCTATTATGTCTCATAAGTTACTGCAGCAATTTTTGGGTTGATACCATTTGTTACACAGATTTGGTGCTACATTTAACCATTTGTTACCACTGGAAAATTGATAAAAATGATCAATAATCCCTCCAAAATACCACATAAAGACACCAAGACCTTGAGGAACACCTTAGAAAAAGCCATGCTGTGATTTAGGATCAAAAACTTTTGACATTTGGAGATTTCTGCAAGAATTGCATTTTTTTGCCGATTGGATGGCGAGCACTTCTGTTGTGTAAACTGCTCAGAAACCACCTTATTGTCAATCTAGCTAGCAAAGTCATCCATCCTCTGAATGCTCTAGGTCTCTAGTTTGTGGCTGTAAAGTTTCATGAGGCTGTGATTATCCTAGAGGTCACCACAGGTAATTTTATACAGTGAGGTCAAGTTTGAAATGTCTCCTATGGGGAATAACATCATCACACATGAATACAGTTGGGCTCATTGGATCCACAAGAGTCTCAGCTTTACAGTGACACCCAATTTATGTAATTAAAGACTATTTAGGGACCCCAGTATGCAGAAATATACAAATACACTATTTTAGAATAGGTGAAAATAACACATTTGTACTGCATTCAAATAACTGCATGTGATTATCATAAAGTCTGTAAAGGAGCGACTCGTGCTACTGCTACAGCCTCTGAAAGACAACCATGTTTGTTCTTTTTTCCCCTCAGTTCCTCTGTCGGCTCCTAAGAACCTGCGGGTATCAGAGGAATGGTACAACCGCTTCAGGATCAGCTGGGACGTTCCACCTTCTCCCACCATGGGCTACCGGGTCGTCTACCAGCCTGTCTCTGGTAATCAACACACATACATACATACAACATACAAGCTGCGTCAGTCACATTAGACCCCAGTTTACTGATTGATTTCAAATATTACTGATTCCACACAATATATAAACACTATTCATCTCAAAGTCCTCTTAAACACAACTAGAGGATGCACTGTTTATTATACACAACAATGTATTTATGTTAGATTGAACATTTTAAGTGTTTTTGGGACACACCAATAATCATCATCTTCATCATACATCAGAGCTGTTAAGATGACTCATAAGTAGCGACAGTTCATGCCAACCTCATTTTATTATCTAATTATGGATCAAGGAATCCCTGCTTGTCTGTCTCTATATACGTACAGTATGTGTGTTTGTGTGTCCTTCGCATATCTCAAGAACCGCTCATCCGATATACTTCACACTTGGCGGGTGTATTGCTGGGGACCATAGGGAGTGCAGTGTCGAATTTGGTGCAATTTGGACACACGACGCATTTAATATTAGTAGGGCTGTCAAAGTTAACGCAGATTCGTTTTACCACCACTAATTTCTTTAACGCGTTAACGCAAGTTGCAATTTTTAGGTTGTAGTGGGCTCAGTTTCAAAGCTAGAGTGAAGATACTGGTATCATATGAAACTATAAAACCTAAGGAATCCATTGGTACCAACCATGTAATACTAGCTTGTCGTGAAGGAGGTTAAATAACTCTGCAAACGTTACGCTACATTTTGGCGAGGAAATACTGTCATGGCCATTTTCAAAGGCGTTGACCATCCTCTTTTCCTTCAGTAGTTGTTCCTTACGAAATTCTAATAGATTATGTGTATTATTACTAGAGCTGTCAAACTTAACGTGATGATAACGTGTTAATGCAAATTTGTTTTAAAGTCACTTATTTTATTTCACGCTTTAATACAACTTATGATTTTTATGTTGTAGCGGGCTCAGTTTTGGCAACGAAAAACTGGCATGATTTATGATAATCACATGCAGTTTGGGTCAAGTCAGCACAAAGCAAAATTCCTACCCGAGGGGATACAGGAATTACACTTTAATGGTTTCCGTTATTCTATTTTCTCTGATTCTAAATACTAATGAATCTAAACATAAACCTAATAGAAAGCTTTTCTCATTAAATATATCTTGGAAACAAATAAAATAATACAGGGACACATTTTCCCTGCAGATTCTTTCATATTCTTCCTCCACTCGTACTGGTAGTTATCTTCCATCCCCTCCTCCTCACTGGAATTGAAGCTAATGATCATCTCTGAACTCACTAACCCCCCCTCCTCTCTCTGCAGCTCCTGGATCAGCTCTGGAGACCTTCGTGGGAGAGGACGTGAACACCATGCTGATCGTCAACCTGCTGAGCGGGACGGACTACAGTGTCAAGGTCATCGCCTCCTACACCACTGGATCCAGCGAGGCGCTTTCAGGGAAGGCCAAGACCTGTAAGTAATAAATATACTGACTCACTGCTCTTCTCCTCAGCTTCCATGATTTTTTCGCCAAATTATTCACCAACCATTAATTATTTTAGTTGTTGTGAATGAAACCATTTTCATCCTTTATGTGACAAAAATAAAAAATCAAATCACTCATTTTCCTTCAGAGCCAATGAGGACGAAATCTGCCAAAATAAATGACTCGATAAATAAAAAAATGTCATTAAATGTAGCAAAATAATATTAAAGATGTTTTTTGTTTTCTGTTTTAATTTGCTTCTTTATTTATTTATCTTTGTATTAATTCCCTTATTTATTTACTCTTCTGTTTAATTTCCCCTTTTATTTATTTATGTATTTATTTTCATTAATTTTTAAATTTAGTCTTTTTTTATTTATTTTTCATTTATTCATTTATTTAGCATGTATTATAAATGTATTGAGTGACAGCCCCCTCATTTGCATACTGAGATAGAAATGCCTAAAGAAATGTAAAAAGAAATGTGTAAAGAAATGTATAAAAAAAGAACACATAAATAAATAAGAGAACATAAATACATACATCTAATACATACAGTATAAGATCAATAAAAATCAGATGCAAAAATAAATAAATAAATTTGGATATTAATAAAATAATACATAAATAAACAAAAGGGAAAATTAAACAACAGTAAATAAATAAGGGTTGAATTGCAAAGGGAAAACCATGCATAAATAAATAGAAGACAAATTAAAGGTAAGTGCAAAAATAAAAAAAATAAATGCAAAAATGAGTGAATAAATAAAAAATAAATGCAAAAATAATAAAAAATAAATAAAATGAAAAATTAAACAGAAGAGTAAATAAATAAGGGAATTCATACAAAGATAAATAAATAAAAGAATAAAATAAAAACAGAAATATCAATGTATGTCATCAATTCATGGCTACATTTATTTTTAATATTATTTTTACTACATTTAATGACATATTTATTTATTTATCGAGTCTTTATTTATTTATTTATTAATTTTTATTTCTTTTTGGCAGGTTCCATCCTCCATACAGATCACTCACACAAAGCAGCGTACCTGCACATTTCAACACTAAACTGAACAAAAAATACCTTTTTGTATTTGACAGATTACACAGAACATATAACACATAACACATATATAACACATGCATTCGATAGTATCAAAAGTGCCGAAGCTTTAAAAAAACTGATCTACCATCAGATTTTCAACCACAGATGAAACAACAGGGAAGAAAATTAACTGGTCCTCAAATCCCAAATCTCATTTGCAGTAATATTTAATCTTATGAAACTATCCCCTGTTTAATACTTGATATTGTTTCCACAAAGTTTATTTTAATGTAATTTAGATAAACTACAAATATCATCAATCATCACACCGACAATCAAATCAACTCTTCATCTCTTCTTTTGTTTTGTTGCCCAGCTGCTGAATGTCGGTTTTAGCCTTTATTTCTATACAGACTATTTCTTTCACTGGACCTCTGTGACAGTTCCAGCTGCTGTCGGAGAGACATTTTCAGATGCAACTGCAAAGTGTCTTTTTTTTTCCCACCAATTAGAGCCGCCAGTCAAACACTTGAGACATTAATTCTTTCATATCTGATGCTCTTAGCAGCAGCTTCCCAACTAATTACAGGATACGGTCATGAAAATGTGATTATGACCGTCTTCGATGTAGCCAGAACTACTGATTTAACAGACTTCAGTGGAGGAGTTTCCAGCTGCTGCCTCGTTAGTGCCACAGTCCAACTTTTCTTTTTGCTATTAAGAACAGATAGTTGTGTTTCCATGAAGATGGTATTGATTAGATTATGTTTTCATTGGCGTAGTTACGGCTCCATTTCCGTAAACTGTACGTTTACCATCCTCTGTCCTTCAGGGGTTGGTCCTTAATTTGTTTTAAAGCCACTAATTTCTTTCACGCATTAATACAACTTGTTGTAGCGGGCTCAGTGTTAAAGCTAGCGTGAAGATACTGGTATCATATGAAACTAGAAAAACCTAATGAATCCATTGGTACCAACCATGTCATTCTAGCTTGGACAACAAGGAGGTAAAATTACGCTCCAAACTTATGCTACATTTTGGCGAGAAAAAACGGTCATTGCCATTTTCAAAGGGGTCCTTTGACCTCTGACCTCCAGATATGTGAATGAAATCGGGTTCTATGGGTACCCACGAGTCTCCCCTGATAAATGTCTGAAAAAAAGTCTAAAAGTTGTCCAAAAAAAGTTTTTAAAAAGTCCAAAGGTCCATAGGAAAGGCAGAAGAAAAGTCTGATACTGGTATCATATGAAGTAAGTAAACCTAATGAATCCATTGGTGAAAAAGGTTAAATTACGCTCCAAACTTGCGCTACATTTTGGCGAGGAAAAACTGTCATGGCCATTTTCAAAGGGGTCCCTTGACCCCTGACCTCCAGATATGTGAATGAAAATGTGTTCTATGGGTACCCACGAGTCTCCCCTTTACAGACATGCCCACTTTATGATAATCACATGCAGTTTGGAGCATGTCATAGTCAAGTCAGCACACTGACACACTGACGGCTGTTGTTGCCTGTTGGGCTGCAGTTTGCCATGTTATGATTTCAGCATATTTTTTATGCTAAATGCAGTACCTGTCATTGTTTTGTGTTGTTAATTGATTTAATATAATAAATATACACATACATTTGCACAAAGCAGCATATTTGCCCACTCCCATGTAAATGAGAGTATTGAATACTTGACAAATCTCCGTTTTAAGGTACATTTTGAACAGATACAAATTTGATTAATTTGCAATTAATCGTGATTAACTATGGACAATCATGCAACTAATCACGATTAAATATTCTAATCGATTAACAGCCCTATTTATATGGAAATAAGCCCTCTACAACGGTCGCTTTGGCAAAGGTCCACATAAAAATGTCCGCTGCTCTGACCATCCTGCTACGTTGATTTGAATAGGAATGTCTACTCCTTTTTTATTTCCATGAGTAAAACTGTTTTTCTAAGACACAATAAAATCTAAATATAGGATGAGTTAATTTCACTTTAACCAAAATAAATCAGCTCGCCACACACGACTTTAAACATCCCTCCTCTGGCAGAAAAACGACATCTTTGTCCACATCCCGATGAGCTCTCATGAGACGGACTAATTCTGCTCTCAGATCATGTTGTTGTCGGTAACTTTAATTGTTTGGTTGGCATTTTCTAAAGCTGATCATTAATATACCTCGTTATCGCTCGTCTCCGTCCAACAATCTCCTTTAATCTAATGTGGGAAGCAGCCGAACACGTGCACACGTCAGAATCTTGATATCCACTTTTTAAACGGCAGCTTCACCTAATTACACCGCAGCCCTGCAATGAACTGTAGATGCAATCGATTTAAGTTATCTCACCGGCGATGTGGACACTTCCCGAGGCTCTCTGAGTGTCTGGCCCCGCTGGATCAATCAGTGCTCCTCAAGTACAATCATTTGAGTGGGAGCCTGGATTTCCCTCTCGCCGCATGATAATTAACCACTTCACCGCGGGCTGGCCTAGTGGTGAAATAGCTGTTCTTGAAACTGAAAGGTCTCCGGTTTGATCTCCATGACAGCCAAAGCGAACGACTAAAACCATGTGTCCTTTTTAGAAGTGTCCTTGAGCGGGACACCCCTCCACCCTTTCATCCACTCCGGTTAAGAGCTCTCGATGCAATCGTCTGCTTAATGCCCGAACATGTCGAGTTTCCTTCGCCTGCATGACAATTAAGCACTTCTTGGTTGATTTCAAGGACAAGTTTGGGGGGTTGGGCAAAGAAAAAGAGAGGAGCAAGGAAGGAGACTGAACTTGAAGATGCTGAGGAGGAGAGGAAGAAGAAAGATGATGAGAGATGGGTGGAGTTGAAAAGAGAAGTATGATGATATGAGGCCAGCGGGATCCCAGGAGGTGAATGGAGCGTCTGTCATGTTGCTCAGCAGCATGTTAATGAAGCCGCTGGACCGGTAGAGACGATTGGACGGACGCTTCAGTGTCTCACAGCAGCTCAACGTCACAGTTGTTCAGGACAAAAAGGACTCCAGTTGTTCCTGTAACATTCGGCTATTATATTATTTATTTATTATTGGCATTTTAGCAACACTACACATCATATCTGCTAGGATTGAAAAGGTTAGGTCCAGAATGTTTAATGTTGTGCTCAGAGCCATTCAGGCAGTCCCAGCTGTAAAAAAGTCAGAAAATGTAAAAAAAAAAGTCAGAAAAATGTCTTGAAAAAAATGTCTGTAAAATGTCTGGAAAAAAATCTGTAAAATGTCAAAAAGAGTAAAAAGAAAAAGTCAGAAAAATTTCTCAAAAAAAACTCAGAAAAATGTCTAAGAAAAAGTTTTTTAAAAAAAACTCCGAAAAATGTCTGAAAAAAGTTTAAAAAAAAAAAAATCCGAAAAATGTCTGAAAAAAGTTTAAAAAGTTAAAAAAAAAAAAAATCCGAAAAATGTCTGAAAAAAACAGAAAAAAGTCATGAAAAAAGTAAAAAAAGAAAATTAAAAGAAAAACTCAGAAAAATGTCAAAAAAAAGTAAAAAAAAAAAAGAAAACTCAGAAAAATGTCAAAAAAAGTTTAAAAAAAAAAAAAAAATCAGAAAAAATCTGAAAAAAATTCTGAAAAATGTCTGAAAACTCAGAAAAAAGTCTGAAAAAAACTCAGGAAATATCTGAAAAAAACTCCTGTACATTGCAATAGATCCAATAACGCTTGCGGTGATTAGCTGCGAGCAAAACAGTCATCTTTTTCTAGGTCTGGGCAGAAAAAGGGCTGGAGAAGATTCCATTCTACTTGGTACTGGGTTGTTTTGGTCGATACCTTGAAGTTATCAAGTACTGATATCCAGCCCTAATGATAATAATAAGTATGTTTTTCTTAGTGTATAATCACCTGAAACTAAGAATCATTCTGTTTTCGTTAGCTTAGAATAAAAAATGGGTTTTATTTCTATTTAAAAAAAAAGCAAAACGAGGATGGGGACGGTAATAATAATTATTAAAAAGTAATATTATCGGTGTCTCCAGAACACTGTGTAACACCAGTAACACCGACTACTGCAGGAAGCCTAGTAGTTACAGTGTAATCCCATTACTGTAACTATTCCTGTGTATATTGTATCTCCCACCGTGCTGCTCAGATGCTGAATTAAGAATCCCGTCGTGTCCTGTAATTAAATCACATGCAGAGATTTTTACATAAACACCACGCAGGGATACATTATGCATTCGTACACGGACTCCAAAATAATGCAGATTGGATATTTGGCTCAACTGGAGAACGCTCTGTTTGGGGAATGTAATGAATGTAAAATATACTGTCCATCACCAACTCACAGAAACATGCGTGCGTACGTCTCTCAAAACAAGTGAGGCTTTCAAAAGTCGGACAATAAAAGTGCACACATACCATCTGCATAAATAGAGAGAGTGTGGGTTTGTTTGACAGTGAAGTTACATTTCTTTCTCTGTCTGTAAATAACACGTCGGTGACCTCGAAGCCAACTGGCCGCACTCTTTAAAATCTGTCGTCTGGAAACATGACGGCGTGTGGTTTCCCAGATGTGAGCTCAGTTATATACAGTTTTGTTATTTTTTAAAAGCAGCTTACAAGAACTTTTTTTAGAGTTCAGAAGAAGTCTATTCTTTGTTTTTTACACTTCAGCGCTATTTTTGTCAGAGTCAAATGTGGGCAAAGATGGTGCCTGTGATCCATTTATAACTGCATGGCACTTACACTGAGGGAGTCAGGGTGGAAATAAAATGGTCGTGTCCAGAAGGGAGCCCGCAAACCGCAAAATCTGATCTGACATCTGCAAAAACTTGCAAAAACTCTCGCGAGACTCGCTCCCCGACGACCTGTCCTAACCTTAACTATTCAAGGTCAATGCCTAACCTTAACAATCAATACGCAGTAGTATTTATCATGCATAATCTGGTTTCTCTGTGTTCATTTAAACACGGTATCCTGAATATGATCATAACCGGGATTGGGCTCATAAACGGTTGAATCATGTCCATGTAAACACACATAGTTTTTGTGAATGCCGTGAAAGCTGCTGTCACATGCAGATACTGAAAAGGTGAGCTCCACTCCATAACTGACGTCTCTCTCTCTCTCCTTCCTGCAGTGTATCTGGGGGTGGTCAACATGAACACGTACCAGGTGAGGATGACCAGCTTTTGCGCCCAGTGGCAGCCTCAACGACACGCCAGCACCTACAGAGTGATGATCGAGTCTCTACTCAGTGAGTATAAGAACATCCAGCAGCGCGGTCTGTCACTACTTAAAGGACGGGTCCATTATATTTGTTTTTCTTGAGGTTTTTATATCATTCTGTAGCTTCTTAGTGGTCCTTATTTATTCAAATCTCATCATACATGGATGCCACGTTAGTTCAGATCAGAAAGTCATACAATAACACAAACTAACTAACCGATGGATGCAGCGGTAGACCAGCAGCTCCTCTGTTCTGAGAGGTAAAATTACTGTTTTTGTGAATGGAGTCTGGTGGCTTTGAAGAGAGCGATATAACGGCTTCAGTCCCCCGTCAGAAAGGCGGTCTGATGGCGAGGTACACAGTACTATGCTGTACTTTGTTATTGCCATCTATAGTGGTTATTTGCATAAAAACACAATTCAAATGATTAGAAAAATAAATTACTTTAAAACATTGTTTTGGCATCAGTAGTTTTGATTATGTATTATTATAAGCTGCTTAGAGCTAGTGTTAGGAAGTTAAACAGGTCATAATTCTCTCTCTATTATCTATTTTATATTGATGTGAAAACATCTCCTTCAAAACAACTGGATTTATTCAAGTTTCTCAGCAAAAACTTAATTTTATGAGAGAACACATCATGATAGAATTTACCTTCGCCCATTCACCTTCATGAATTTTTACTGAACAGAGCTTGAATGCACCATAATGTCACTCAGTGGAAAATGTCCGTTAACGTTAGTATCTCCATTATTTAACCAATCGGGACTGTGCTGCCCACCGGCTGCTAAAAGCTAACGTTACTAACTCTCCTCCTGCTGATTTAAACACGCCACTGCCAACAATTTACCCGTATTTGGCGGGTGCTAATTTCAGACCGTGAAACGAGGAGTTTCGCAAACACATTGGAGATCACGTAGGTTCCCATAGGAATGAATGAACTTCTGTTTGACTCGCATACGTACTCAGAGCTATGTGGAAACAAGGCATATGAACTGATTGAGAATAGATTTAGGATCAAATCGTGACCCTGATAATCAAACTTGAATTGTGAGACACCCGAAGATTCACACCCCTACTTTTAATGCCTCTAAACTTGGTGCTACGCTATGCTAAACTAGACCTGCGTCTGCAGTGGACACACAGAGATAAAGCTAACATTTGTACTTCCCAAGATGTTGGAGGTTTCCTTTAAGAAAAGCCGTCTTACTGTCAACGTGTTACTGTTGTTTTCATTGTTTTTTTCATGGTCTATAGCTGCATAACTGTTTTTTTCCCTGAGATAATAAAGATCACCTTTATTTCGGGGGGGAGTTGTAAGCAAATGCAAATTGCATTCATGCACACAAATATTCCCTCCTCTCCTGCCACATTACCGCCTCTGTGGAGTAGCTGGTGGATTTTAAACCGAGGCTGACAAGGTCATTAAACGTGACTGTGCACCGATAGACGGTGATGATGCATAATACTGTATACGCAGCTGTGATTCTCCCCCGTCAGATGTTCCCATCGGACTCCTACGCTGCATATCTGCGCTGGTAGAAGTTTGGGTTTCTCATGCATGCTTTCATCAGTGGGAGTTTCAGTATGCAGCGCAGAGAGACCGTCCACTTCTGTGAATCCCTAAGCAGCCGGAGATGACAAAGATATTGTTGTATCGCATCAGAGACGCGCTGACAGTCTTAAAGGTTTAGCTGTACAATCAGACACTGAGCCGCTCTGTGGACGAGGAAGGCTTACGGATCGCAGCCGGGCTGACATTTACATTTGCTGCGTGAGGTAAAATACAGGGAAAAAAGACAAAAGGTCGGCATTATAGCTGCCAAGTGTGTTGGGATGAGATTTTCTTGTTACAGCGATGACGGTAATCACGCCTCGTTGTCTATTCTGAGAGCCTTTAAAGAGAAAGAAATGGAGAATTAGTTTCTCTGATGAACTCGTGGTTGCACCTGCAGCCTGTTCTCTGATTGTGAGATGACAACAAAAACAAAACAAGTGTTTCTATTTGAAGTTCAGTGCGTGGGAGGATTGTGATAATGAAGTGAATTGAGGGCTGCTGTCTCTCTGCATGAGACACTGCTGACGTAAATGACAATCAGAGTTTCTGAACGTTACTTTTGAAATGTTTTCTACCCTGACCTCTGACCTCTGACCTCTCTGGTGAAGACAGTTGCTGTATTTTTATCTGCGAAGGAAAGAAAAGAAAGTCACATGTGGAATCTCGTAAGATGCATTTATAATTTATTTCTGTTGTTTCTCTTGCTGATAGAAACAAGTGTCTCTTAACTCGACTCAGGTGATCTGATCATCGGAACGATCATACAAACAATCTGTCTACATAATAAAGCTATTATGTAATACATAAATATACAGATTTATTATCTCACTCATTTTTGGTAACTTAGTCAAAAGAGGACCTACACAAGCACAGGACATGCTAGAACCTACACTAGTCGTGTTTCTATTCAGTTGTCAAGCAAATTTTAAGCAAACTGCTGAAGAAATGTTAATGAGGTGCGTTTCCGTCCAGCTTTGTCTCCTAAAAATTACGTTCCAAAACAAAACGGATCAGAAATGTCTTGTTAACAGCGACACCTGAGGCTGTTAAGTCAACGAAAGTCAGCGTCCTGTTGCTCGCACTCACGCTTATTCTACATAGACATAAACGAGCATCGCTCAACACAGTGAGGCGACACACGTCAGCTAACAGCACAATATCACTCTATATTTCAGCTGCTTGGCAGTAATGTTAGCTGACCAGACGAAGGTCTCTCCATGAATCAATGCTGATCCTAGTGTTGGCTTTTCCTGCCTCAGCCTCCCGACCGCGGCCGGAGGGAACAAGGGAGACACCGGAGTTTTGGTCGGAGAAGATAACGTTTCTCTTTGCGGAGCCCCGTCACTTCACAAGACATGGGAAACCTCTGTTGGTCTGGAGGAGCTGCAGCAGTTATTTCTGCACAAACGTCCACTCGATATTCTCAGAGCTAAACTAACTCTTCTGCAGTGTGGAGTGAGCGTGCATGCACGTGAGAGTGGAGCGAAAGAGTGAGAACGAGCGCGGTGTGTGAGTGAAGGCAGGCAGAGGAGCAGAGACTCCGGTCCTGGAGACCAAAGCTACGGTCTCCCCCGCGTCCTCCGATTGCGGCCAACACTGTTTAACAGACGGGCTTCACTAGATAGAACTTTGCGGTTTTGGTGCTTTCGTGTAGTTTGTGTTGGAGTCTGAGTCTCAACAGCGTAGCCACACGCGAGCGCGCATGGGACACCGACCCGCAATGATTTATACGTGTAAGAAGTTACAAACAGTTCCTTTAAAATAGAATACTGTGGAGAGGTTTCACCTGTATAAATTGTATTATTATTAATTATTTAATATTATATATATTCAGTTATTATTGAAATACTGGACGTTGAAGGGAAAATTAAAGAGCCACTGCACAATCGTCTTTTATCAGCCCATTAGAAACTTTAACCCTGTCTTCAATTACCTCCAGCGTCTTTATTAAAATCTTTATGAAATTCTATTTTTCTTAGATTAACTTTGATGTATTCATCTCCTACTTCAGCTGTCAAAAATGACTCTGCACCAAAGTCACCTCCATAAAACAGCCTCTCAATTATTGAAGTAATTTCCTCGGTTCTGATTCCCAGCAGCCACCGGGCTCAGCGTCGACAGAAATAATTGAGTATTTTCCCCATATTGTTTTGAAAGTGATAACACACTCCAACACACCAAAATAACATCAAACAACAGATGGCGTGGCCCCGATTCGATCGCACACGTCCGCCATTCAGTTGCCACCTCAAAGGTAAGATTGACTTTTAATACAGCCGTCATCCACCAAATGGAAGGAAGTAATGGCTGTTATTCATCACCTTCAGGCCTCCAGCAACAACATTGGCGTCATTAACGTCACATAAAAGGCACATATTGTCGCAGCTCCCCTGTGTGTCTTCAGGGAGCTCCGCGGTATTGGTTCTCTCAACACATAATGGAGCTAAATGAGGATTTATGTTTTCACAGCTGGTAAATAATTACCAGAGAAATGTGTTCGCTGCAGGAGACATGATGTGAAGTCGTTCTATTTTTGGTGTGGATGGGTGGCGATAAAGACGGAGGTACAAAAGATCAATAAGGAATAAAGACATTGGAGTATTTCATTGGCAGCTGTAGAGAAATCTAACGACATGGTACAGCGTCGTCAGATTGGTCGCCCTCACAGCTTCCAACTTTCATCAAGTTGACTAAAAGACAACATGTTTGCAAATATATTATATAATACTCTGCAGCTTTTTCTCCTAAATTTACCACTTTAATCTCAGAGAATATCAAAGTTGTTTTTTCTCCTAAATTTGTAACTTTATAATCTAGTAAATTTGTGATTTTTTTCTTGTAAATTTGTCCACTTTAATTTCTGAGAATATCCAAGTTTTTGCCTATAAAATCGCACAAATACATTTTTTTTGGGCAGATATTTACCACTCAGAAAATATCTCCCTTTTTGGTCTTGCAAATTTACAATTTTATAATCTCATAAATTTGTGATTTTTTTTCACCTGTTCCCATTTTGCAGCAGTAATAATAATCTCAGAGAATATCCAAGGTTTTTTCTCTTAAATTATGACTATAATCTCGTAAATTCAGAGTTTTTTCTCTGAATTTGCCACTTTAATCTCTGAGAATATCTACGTTTTTTTGTTGTAAATTTGCAACTTTATAATCTCCTCAATTTGTGATTTTCTGTCTCGTAAATTTGGCAATTTAATCTCTGAGAATATCCAATTTTTTCGGTCTTGTAAATTTACAACATTATAAACTCATAAACTCGTTAATTTGTGAGTTTTTTTTAGCATTTAGTTTTGTAGCTGTTGAACACACCTGTGCAGTATTAGAATAAGTCTATTTGGATGTTGTTTTTTATTGTTAGTTTTTATTATGAGCTATAATAATTGACTTGGGACGGTGCTGCAGCTCTTTAACTCATTAAAATGTTCCAGCTGCCCTCTGTGATGAAGTTCTGTGAATACGTTGTGTTTTTGTAGGTTTTTCTTAGAAATATATTTGACAGGTTGCCAGTAGGCCGCCAGCGTTAAGTGAACAAAAACAACAAACACATGTTGATTATTTCAGTAATTGGATTTGGTTCGTCGTTTATTCCTGAACGTAAAAAGTTTAATTTTATTCAGTTTTATTTGGGCAGAAAAACAAACGTAGCTGCTGACATAAAGAAAACAGTCCTGAGGGACGTTTGAAATGTGTCGCTCTGAAAGAGAAAAGTGAAGTGAGTGAGTCAGTAAATGGTTCTTCGCTTAAATCATCATTACCATCATCATCATCATCATCATCATTATAACACACATCAAGAATATACAGAGGAATTTAAACAACAATCTCTCTAAGAGGGAGGACGTCTTTATGACTCACAATTGTTTGTCAGCTCGATTTGATTCTGTTGTGTTGATGAAATGAGTGTCTGCTGAATGATAACGAGGTGATGTCTGTATTTCTACTGCAGATGGTCAGAAGCAGGAGACGAAGCTGAGCGGAGGAAGCAACAGACACTGTTTCAACAACCTGAAGGCCAACACGCAGTACAAGATGAGCGTATACGCTCAGATGCAGGACGGGACTGAAGGGCCTGCAGTCACTGTTACTGAGAAAACACGTGAGTAGATACCCAGACGGTCACACTGGACACCTTCACACACTGACAGAAACAATGACACATTATATTACTTTAATTTCAGAGAATATCCAAGGTTTTTTTCTCATAAAGTTACAACTTTATTATCTCGTAAATTTGGCAAAAAGAAAAAATATTCTCGGAGATTAACTCCGAGAATATCTTTTCTTTTCCTCTTAAATTTACGACTATAATCTCATAAATTTGTGATTTTATTTCTTGTAGATTTGCCATTTTAATGTCAGAGAATATCCAAGTTTATTCCTCGTACATTTATAACTTTATAATCTTTAAAATTTTTGTTTTTTTCTCGTAAATTTGCCATGCTAATCTCGGAGAATATCCAAGTTTATTTTCTCGTAAATTTACGATTTCATAATCTCATAAATTTGTGATTTTTTTCTGGTAGATTTGCCATTTTAATCTCAGAGAATATCCAAGTTTATTTCTCGTAAATTTACGACTTTATAATTTCACAAATTTGTGTTTTTTTCTTGTAAATTTGCCACTTAAATCACAGAGGATATCCAAGTTTTTTCTCGTAAATTCTGACTTTAATCTTGGAAATTCAGAGTTTTTTTCTTGGAATATTAACCCCCTTACCAGGTTCCTCAGTTATTATTATTAACTACAATGGCCCTAAGCGCCAAAGTAGCCTAAGTAGGACATTCATAACCGTAAAAAGATCATTTTTAACTGTAAGATTTAAATCCAGAAACACCTGAGAATTGCTTCAGCTTGGAATTAAATGTGTCTGACTAATCAGCAAAAGCAAAACACTGAACACTGTATACAATAACATATATAACAAGGTGTTTTTTAAGTAAAATGAAGCATCTTTCTCTCTTTGTATTTATTCAGAAATTCACTCAGTTGTTTAGCAGAAACAGCTAATCCTGAAAAACATTTCAGAGATGCTGACGAACAAAATGTTTTGCACATAAACGCACCACGTTTGTCTCTCAAGTGAGGCTGTAACACTCAAGCACACTCATACATCCACCACTGACACATCAAGTACTTTACCTCCTTCATATGATGTCCCAAACTCCCATTTAAATGTGCCCATGCGTGTGTCATAATAACAATATAGCAGAAAACACACATGCTCGACAAACACACTCGTACAGAAAACTGCTGTCAGCTGTCATTGTGTATGAAAGAAGCCCACTACAGGCTGGGAGGACGATCATGTCATTTTAACATAAAGCTTCTTTTATCCTCGTGGGAGCGTCGAGAGCCGAGTCGTCTTCCTTCCTTTCAGAATGAGCCGTTTGTTCTGCACCGGCAGCCCCAAACACTAATCAAGACCCACTGTCTGGGGGGGAGGGAGGAGGGAGGGACGGAGTGTTTTCTGTTTCATTTTCAATTCGACGCGTACGTCAGCAACGCCTGGAGGAAATTTCTTCAAATTCGGCATTCACATCAACATCTTGGTTTTTCGCCGTCACCATCTTGGTTTTTTGGGAACCAGAAGTGACACGAGAGAGTGGAGCTAAGTACAAGTACCAGTAGCACAGCAGTCCGTGAAATAGTCATGAAATTTAATGTACTGATTCGTGTACATAGACACGAATTTCAATTTTTTTTCGAAATCAATTCGTTTGTAATAAACGTAATTGTGAAGCAGGAAGTATAAAGAGCAGTGAACGCCGTGTAGGGAGGAGGCCGGGGTGAATCGATGGGTCTAAAAACACAGGACTTTCACCCAGGAGACTGGTGTACGTGTCCCGTGTGAAACCGGAAGTCAAAGTTGATTTATTTGTCACGTAATTTCCGTACCTAAGTTTCAGCACTTCCGGTGTTATTTAAACCTAAATTGTGATCTTTTCCTCAACCTTACAAAGTAGTTTTGTTGCCTAAGCCTAACTAAGTAGTGTTATTTTGAATAGACTGGAGCGGAAATTGAAAAAGTTCGTTGTTGTAAGTCGTGCTGAGCGTCACGAAAAAAAGACTGTATTGGTATTTAATAATCACCACACCCGCTGATCTCTATTTACCGTCACCTAGCCGTTTTGCACGTTTCACTGTACCTTTAAAGATGTTAAGTGATCTCACTTCAGCTCTTTGTTTCGGTGCACATCAGTTTGCAGAGACTTGAAACTTTGCTTCCAGCATCCGACCAACTGAGCGTAACATTCTAGCTCAGTTAGTCAGAGTTATTATGTTTCTGCATGTATCTGAAGGTGTTGATTGATTTGTAAACGCTGCGTTGTATTTGCTAGACAATTATAATGAATGCTTGACAAAAATTATAGCAGGCATAATGTTTCCTGAGATGGATTACCTTTCAGGAGCACATTTAAAAGGTTCTGCAGGTTCATACCTGTAGCATACTGAAATGAATGAAGTCAGGACAAAACAAAAGGGAGGAGAGGCTGGAGAAGTGAAAGCAAGAAAAAAAAGAGATAACCACAGAGATAAAAGAAAGGAAGGGATAAAGACAGAAAGCAGGTATTCATAAGCTTGAAGCTGCTCCCCTCCGTCCTGTATAGTACTGTAGCTCTGCAGAGAGCCTCCACACTGATTTATTGCTTTGTTTTGATGCAAATGAAAGCCAGAGACTTTTCTCCAAATGACTCCTCCAATCGCTGCAGGCAGCCGCTACAGAACGCTCCCCACCTGCCATCACAAGTAATTCACAGCCTCAGGTAGCTGATTTACTGCCCAAACAGCACTGAGTGAGTAAACTGGCTGTTTGTGTGTGTCTTTGGGAGGTAAGAGTAAAGGTAAGGAGTTGAAAGTAGAGACAGTTGGAGTTTGATTTAGACGGCGGCCGACGCTGTGATCAATCTACCAGATTATACAGTAGCTGAAATCACAGAGCTGAACGTGGTTATTTTACACATTCTATACGTTAGATGTGTGACTCCGTGGGCCGTCTGAGGCTCTCGGCTCTCGGCTCTCCAGATGTTTTAGAGGGGGAACTTAATTTCAGGGTGGTGATTGTTTTACGATGAATGTGGTCATGATTGCAGGTTTACACATCTTCATGTGCGTCTCGTTTATTCTCTCTACGCAGTACCCGTCCCGACCCCGGCACCGACCAAGCCCCCCACCACCACGCCACTACCCACAATCCCCCCTCCCAAGGAAGGTAACAGCTGATTTTTATATTGTTTATTATTGTTGATTGTTAATTTCCTGATGTTGATGTATTGATTTTAATGATCTGTTTGTTTCATATTTATATTTATTTGCAGTGTGACGTCACTTTGTTTCAGGAATAAACTGCAGCCGAAATTACCAAAGTACATTTGATGAAGTACTTAAGTACAGTTTTGATGCCATTATATTTGAGTATTTTATTTTATATTACTTTAAACTTCTACTCCACTACACCCTCTTATTCAATTCGTCAAATAATTGTCCGTTTTGGTCTTTAGTTGACTAAGAACACTTCATAATAACCATCATTTTTGGTAATGAATAATCATCAAACATTCATAAATGGTAAATTGATAGTTAATTAAACTTATTTAATAGTTATTTTTACTGTTGACAAACAATACAATTATAATTAATAATGTATATTAATTAATATTAATGCTATAATTGATTGTTGCACATACATTATAACATTGTATATACTATATATTTAAGTATTTGTTAATGATTAAGATATTATTTGTAAACCTTAAAGAAATTATTTGTAAAATATTTTTAATCGTTACATAGATAGATATTAGTAACACTTTGTTAATGGTTAATAACTGGTTTATTAAGCATCTATAAACATTATTTGGATAAAGTTGCAACTGATTATTATATTATCTTGTTAAATGATTAATAGATACTTTGTGAAACATCTATAAACATTATTTAGATAGATAGTTAATAGTTTGTTAATGGTTATTAATTGATTTCTGGTCCATCTGTCTATGTAATGTTTAGAGATGTTTTACAAACGATTTCTTAAAGATTTACAAATAATTTGGTAATTATTAACAAATATTTAATATGACATATAAAATCTTATAATGTTTACATTAGCACAAAGCTGTAGGTTGTTCAACACGCCCACATGACAATTAGAGAGTTCTTTGTTAAACATAAAAACTGATTACTGTCGTCTAAAGAAGTCAAACTTTTTATCTGAATGCGTTCTTTCCTTTTCCTTTTCCTTTCTTATCTCACTGACAGAGAAACTAAGTTTAGCTCGCTGTCTGCCCACATTTCATCTTATATAAATCACAATGTGACATGTCAGTTGTTATATGAAGAGCTTGAGGTGTGTGCACGTGTGAGGACGACCGTTTAGTGTCAGTCAACACTCGCACTGCACGAGTAAATAAGCTTTAACTGCTCTCCTCCCACACACACACACTAAATTATGGCATATAAAAACAGGCTCATATATAGATCTATATTTATATATGTGTGAAGAACGGTAGGGATCATTTTCAGTTCAAATGATCTTACACATACAGTAGATGACATAGAATTACAGAGATAAATCTTCACCAGAGGGGTAATTTAAAATAAATGTAAAACTGAGCATCTCCACAAAAATCTAATTCACATTCTTCACACATCTGTCACCACAGAATGAACATTTTAAAACACTGCATCACTGTTACAGTAAACAAAACACATCATCAGTGTACAGTACAAGTCTTATTTTAATATTTAATTTCAGCATTTTCAATCACCCTGTAAGAGAAGAAGTCCTTTCTTTAAATGATGGAAACTTATTGTTCATAAGATATTTTAGTTTTATGAAGGAAGGTGAAACTGCCCAATAAACATGTAACAAATTGGACATGTTGGACATGAAGTCCTTAAAGGGATAGTTCAGATGTTTTTTTCAGTGTGGTTGTGGTACTTCTCTATAGTCAGTGTATTACCTACCTAGGAGTACCAGCACGGGAGTAAAGTAATGTACTGCTGTGGATGGGGGCAGCAGCAAAATGTGTTTTAGACATCTAAAAAGATTTAATTCATTTTTAAGTGTACGTTATATTTAGAATATTTTCACCACTTTACCTTGACGTCAGACAGCCCTTTCTTACAGGGAACTGAATCCGTTATCTACGCTCTTCTTCAAAGCCGCCAGACTCCAATGAAAAAAAACAGTAATTTTGCCTCGAAGAACACGAGAGTTGCTGGTCTACTGCTGCATCGATCGGTTAGTTTGTTCGCGTTATTGTCAAAGTCACACAATAACACAAACAAACTAACCGGTCGAGGCAGCGGTAGACCAGCAATTTCCGTAAAAATACAATTTGTCAACGGAGTCTGGTGGCTTTGAAGAGAACATAGAGAACTAGGCTTCAGTTCCCCGTCAGAAAGGGCTGTCTGATGGCGACGTAAAGCTGTGAAAATATTCTAAATATAGCGTACAATGTTATCAGTCGATTAAATAGGCCTTATCAAGGGTTTATCAGCCTCATAGATATGGGTGAGTAGGGGCCTGCTACACCTACTAGTAAGTTCAAAAGGCCGTTATCATCTATTCACATGGTTTATCACCGATACGAATACAAGACAAGGTTAGGCGGCGACCCTTAGTGGCCGTATTAGGAGGAAGTCATCTTAACGTAACTTAACTTCCATAACAAACGTACCTATTTTTAAACCAAACTAGGATCTTCTGCATGTTTGAGTTAAAATATTTTCTAGTTTGAATATATTACATCTTCAAAACTTTGTTTCCATTAGTGTGCAGTATGTGGCTGAGACACAGTGCAGTCTTCTTTTCTCTGAAGATGTATGTGGATACTCCAATGAACTGTAATTATGTAGTATGAGATTAGTTTTTAAGTTATTAATCCTTAAACCTCAACCCCTCTTTGTCTCATGTTTACCAGCAAATGGAGAGTTACGAGGTTGCAGCATGGTTGCAGACTTAATACAGCTGAAATTAAGTAACTTAAAATAAATCTATATCAGCACTTCTCCCCCTCAGAACACCGGATCAATGCAAGCCGCAGGCTGGGCTTTTATTGTGAAAGAGAATCAGTTTATTAAGTAAATGTATGCAGTAAACAAAGAGCAGATTAAAGCTGTCTGCAGATCAATCCGGCAGCGGCTTGACCCTTAAATGTGATTTTATTAGAGGAGAGCAGGAAATGATTGGTGAAGAACGACGGAGGCAACCTTTAATGAGTTTAACGTATTTTCAATCGTTTACAAGTTGAGACCTTTTTTAATCGAATCAATCAAAAAGTTTATTTCACTCTGAAGCGGATTTTCTTCCCGAGTCGTCATCCGCCAAAATCAAGTCAAATATTGTTTATTTGCACGGTGATAAAACACAAATGAAAGCAAAGTTATAGAACAAGAAAAACAACGACAAGAAACAAAGAAAGCAGAGAAATGAATAGATATTTTTTGAGGGGTTAGGAGCCACCTTTAAATTTCCCTCCAGCAAACGAAACAAAAAGGAAGTCGACCAAATGTAACAAAAATATTAAAGTATTTCTCTACAGTTCAGACTCATCATATCAAGTTATTTAATAAATAAGAACAAATATATTCACATTAATGAAGATTTTACAACAATCAGAGAGACATGAGACCATAAGGAAAATAGATCTGAGTGTTCAAACAACACGTTCGGCATCGGAGACCGACGCTCTAGGTACCCCTCTTGCGTTACTTTTGGACAAACCAGGGACGGCGTGTCAATATGCGCTCGTTACATGCATAGTGTCGTTTCAAAATAAACTTCTGTTTTCACAGGAAGTCATGTTTAGGGGCAGTTCACACGCTGCCTTTTTTTGCACCCTCAAATCCAAGCGCATCGTTCCCAAGAGCCTATTTTTCAGGGCGCGATGGCTGCACCCCGACATGAACACAGTTCAACTTTTGGAACGCCGTAGCGTCAGTCTACAGTAAATATATGGAGAAGTTAATCATTTTTAGTGCAGGGCAACCCAGAGTTTTACGATCTGTCTCACGGACTATTTTACTGGCTTCACCCTTTCTGACCGATAACGTCACAACATCCGGTTGAAAGGTCGACCGCCAGACTGACACATGGAGTAGTAAAGCTACTGTGAGGGATTGACGGTGCTGGAAATCCATTTATCTTTGTTTTTCCTTTGTTTAGTTCATTCAGTGAGGCTTTTACTGCTAAATTACCTCAACATTATTATCGTCATTGCAGCACGCAGGTTTTGGTTGCTTAGTAACGGAAGGCGCGTCAGGAGCACAACCTCCCAAGCACCTTGGATAAAAGGATGAAAGTTGCACGGCTGGCGTGTTCTGCATGTTTTAGAAGAACCACTTAGTTAGGGTTAGGAAGTGGTTGTTGTTGACGTTAACTTCACTGACAAGCAACTCACGGGACTGACGACACCAAGTCACGTGACTAACCACTGACATGACAACTTTCAGTTTCACACAGGACTTTAACAGCGGTCTCCTGGTTGAAAGTCTTGTGTTTGTTTGACCTGTCCACCTCTCCTCCCTCCTGCCTTGAACGGACTCTCACGCTATCAATACTACGTCACATTACTCCGACTGTCTCATCTGCATCCTCCTCTATCTCCAACCCTATATTTTGTTTACATCCATCCTCCATCTCTTTTGTCCTCGTTTTATCTTTTACTCCTTGTCGAAAAAGCAAAAAAACTAAACAAACAAAAACGTGCACCCTCTTCCTCTTTGTCCAGTCTGTAAGGCGGCCAAAGCGGACCTGGTCTTCCTGGTTGACGGTTCCTGGAGTATCGGTGATGAAAACTTCCTGAAGATCATCCGCTTCCTGTACAGCACCACCGGAGCTCTGGACCAGATCGGCCCGGATGGCACACAGGTACCACAAACGATGTTGTTGTGGATCCTGCTTTCTCTTATGCATTCTTGAAACGGAAATGTAGGTAAAAAGGTGACATCTGTTATATCCTAAACACCTGGTGTTGTGGCAGCTCTCCATCCGCGCTGTTTGATTGACAGAAATACTACAAAAAAATAACATAAAATGCCTCTGAACAACCAGAGATGAAGACTTGGAGCTCTGTTTTCTTTGGGGAAACATGACAAAAGCTGCACTTTGCCAGTTAAATGGTGAATCACAGCAGCTTTTTCATGCTTGCCTCTGTTCTGTATAGTGGTGACTTGTTGTGCTGGCAGGAGAGACGGAGCAAAGAAAGAGAGCATCAATGGTAATCCACTGAGAACGGCAATGCTGGTGTCAGTATTGACTGCACCCGCCGCTCCTGTGTTAAGCAATATTTATTTATATTAAAGCTGTCAATCGATTAAAATAGCTAATCGTGATTGATCCCAAATTTATCGCATATGTTTTATCTGTTCAAAATGTTCCTTAAAGGGAGATTGGTCAAGTATTTAATACTCTTATCAACATGGGAGTGGACAAATATGCTGCTTTATGCAAATGTATGTATATATTTATTATTGGAAATTAATTAACAACACAAAACAATGACAGATATTGTCCAGAAACCCTCACAGGTACTGCATTTAGCATAAAAACACTGCATTTGATTATCATAAAGTGGGCATGTCTGTAAAGGGGAGACTCATGGGTATCCATAGAGCCCATTTTCATTCACATATCTGGAGGTCAGAGGTCAAGGGACCCCTTATTTAACCTCCTTCCCGACAAGCTAGTACGACATGGTTGGTACCGATGGATTCATTAGGTTTTCTAGTTTCATATGATGCCAGGTTATTATCGTGTTTACTTTGTCTGCCCTAATTGATTAGTAATGTTCCTTTGTTATCCAACAGGTGGCCATCGCTCAGTTCAGCGACGACGCCCGGACCGAGTTCAAACTGAACTCCTACGGCAACAAGGAGCGACTGCTGGACGCCATCAACGGGATCTCCTACAAGGGAGGAAACACCAAGACAGGTGAGCGTGCAGCAGAGGAAGACAAATACACAACGTAATGAGGAGAGCTGTGAACCGTTTCTGTGGTAGGACTGCTCCTCAGTTACTGAACGGAGGATGAATTTTATTATTGCAGTCTGGTAGAGTTTCAGGAAACACACGAGAGAGCAGTCGGGATGTGTAAATCCAGCTTTTCTCCCAGAAGAAATCAATGTGTGAGACGAAGCAACAGTCTAACGTCTGCACACACACACACACACACAAACACACGCACACACACACACACACACGCACACACACACACACACACACACACAGCTTCCTATAACACTATTATCAATACTTATTTAGCAGCAGGCAACCACACAGACAATTACATCTGTGTGCTCTTGTGTCAATATGCGAGTCAAACATTTACACTTTCCTGCCCTCGTGAACGTCTTCATGAATACATTCATGTAAAACAAATAAGAAGGTGTTTGCATTAATGCCTACAACCTAGTGTGTGCGTGTATAAGATGCACGGAGGCCTGTATTTCTTGAGTGTGTAATGAGAGGAGGTCTGTGGGGGAAGCAGGGAGAGTCATTAATCAGAGTCAGTTTCTCAGGTTTGTCACTGCTGTAGAGGAATTCTCCCTCTGCTAATGTCACACTGTCAAACACCAATCCAGTCCCGGTTTGGGGAGTTTAAGAGCACTCAATCAGCTGCAATTAAGACTCTCTCTCCCAGTGTTCCCACAGGCCTGGACAGGATTTGATTACTGGATCTATTGGACGGGCCTGGTGCTACTTGAGGCCTTTATTGAAATGTAATAACCATGCAGCAGCTCTGTGTGGTCCATCCTGCACCCAACATCACATCCTGGAGAAAATCCTGTGATCAAAATACAGTCTGGTGATTTAAAATGGAGGAGATGAGGATTATTTTTGTATTCTCAATTAAGGCTGTTAATTAATCCAATGATTGTCCATAGTTAATCGCAAATTAATCGCACATTTATCAGTTCAAAACTTACCTTAAAGGGAGATTTGTCAAGTTTTTAATCCTCTTATCAACATGGGAGTGGACACATATGCTACTTTATGCAAATATATGTATATATTTATTATTAGAAATCAATTAACAACACAAAACAATGAGAGATATTGTCCAGAAACCCTCACAGGTACTGCATTTAGCATAAAACAATATGCTCCAATCATAACATGGCAAACTGCAGCCCAACAGGCAACAACAGCTGTCAGTGTGTCAGTGTGCTGACTTGAATATGACTTGCCCCAAACTGCATGTGATGATCATAAAGTGGGCATGTCTATAAAGGGGAGACTCGTGGGTACCCATAGAACCCATTTACATTCACATATCTGGAGGTCAGAGGTCAAGGGACCCCTTTGAAAATGGACATGGCAGTTTTTCCTCGACAAAATTTAGTGTAAGTTTGGAGCGTTATTTAACCTCCTTCACGACAAGCTAGTATGACATGGTTGGTACCGATGGAGTCTTTATGTTTTATAGTTTCATATGATACCAGTATCTAATATAAATGGTTTGTATCGTCCGTGCAATCAGGTCGAGCCATCCAGCATGTGAAGGAACACATCTTCACGACAGAAGGAGGAGTCAGGAGGGGGATCCCCAACGTCCTGGTGGTCCTCACCGACGGACGATCTCAGGACGACGTCAACAAGGTTTCCAAGGAGATGCAGATGGAAGGTCAGAGCTCTGCTGTTTATTAGGAAATAAGACAATAAGATATCCAGTTTGGATTTCAGGATTTGAGAAAGATAGTGATTTTATTTTAAAATTATTACGTCAACAGATGGAAACAGCAGCACTAAATATAATTTATATTCACATCAAATATTATAGTTGGTTCATCATAGCCGTAAACATTCAGCATAAAAATTAATGTGTGCCAAAGTCATGGAAGACGGAACCTGCTAAGATAAAAAAAAAATGAATAAATAAATATGTCATTAAATAAAAAATAAATGTACCCATTAATTAATTGATGAAATATGACATACATTGATATTTCTTTTTTAATTTGCTTCTTTATTTATTTATCTTTGTTTTAATTCCGTTATTTATTTACTCCTAATTTTCCCTTTTATTTATTTATGTTTTTATTTCTATTAATTTTAAATGTATTTATTTATCTTTGAATTTATTTTTTTATTTTTTCACTTATTTTTGTATTTATTTTTAATTAATTAATTTATCAATTAATTAATGTATTTATTTTTGCACTTATTTTTTATTTGTTTTTGTATTTATTTTTAAATGTATGTATTTATTTATTTTCCTTTGCTTAATGATGCAGAAATGCATAAAGAAATGTAAAAAGAAATAAAGATAGATATAGATATAAAATAAATAATACAAATTAAAATTAAATGCAAATATAAAAATTAAGTGCAAAAATAATTAAATAAATGTAAAAATTAATACAAATAAATACAAAAATAAATTAAAGGAGAAATTAAACAGAAGAGTCAATAAATAACAGAATGAATACAAAGCTAAATAATTAAACATTATACATCTCTACTTCCTGTAAAGGGTACATTGTGTTTGCTATCGGCTTCGCTGACGCCGACTACGGGGAGCTGGTGAGCATCGCCAGCAAGCCCAGCGACAGACACGTCTTCTTCGTGGACGACCTGGACGCCTTCACGAAGATCGAAGAGAAGCTGGTGACCTTTGTGTGTGAGGCCGCCACTGCCAGTAAGTAACCAACGACGCTGATCTCAGATGTGATCCTGGAAGAGATCAACGTGTTACATGTGACATTTCCTGAAGGAATGTGTCTTCTTAATCAAACTCACCTTTGTTTCTTTGCCCAGCTTGTCCGTCGGTACCGATGAGCGGCAGCACGACACCAGGTAAGACTCAAAGAGAAACCCCTGGATATTACACAGTGTGTACAAGTACCCCGAATACCCTGACGGTCGTATTTGCAGCTGCTTATTTTCAAGACCCTTATGCAAACAGAATATCTATTTATGTTGCTCATTGTCATGTAATATTGGTGCCACTAGGAGGAGTAGAAAAACATACACCAACCGTTAACAGCAGCCCATTTGGTGAACTTTCTGAGTCTTCTAATTCACCCTTCGCTAAGCTTCTCCCCCCTCGGTTACTGTTGCTAGGCCTGTCAAGCTTTTGCATCCGGCATGTCAACACAGCGTTTTTTTAATGATGTCCTTGAGAGATATTCAAAAGGAAATAATGGCAGATTTCTGGAATTATAGTTAGGAAACATCAGAGAGAAGTAGACAGAAAGGACTACAATCTGCACTTTAGAGTAACATTCAAACTATGGGTTTATTTGTTGGCGGAGTATTGGACAGTGGCTGTTTCAGGGAGGAGCTTAGCAAAAAGGTCAATTGTTTTTTTCCCTTTGCCATCTGATTTCATAAATAAGACTGATGTCAATGTCACACTGAACTCAAACAGGAAGAGGTTCTTTGAGGTGTGTCTATTACATTTTCAGGAAATTCTTACATTATTGATGCTCGAGGTCTTAAAGAGACAGGAGCTAAAACGGAGCGTTTCAGACAGAGGTCAAATACAGGTATATTCAGACAGACAGTATGGGGAAAATAAAGTGTTTTTTGAACATTAAAGCATGTAGAAACCCAAAATAGTATTAAATAATAAAAGTAGGAACCTGGAAATGAGCATGATATGTCCCCTTTAAAAAACTAAGATACACCTTTGAAATACAAGGTGTCTCTGCGGGACATTTTGTTTTTAACATCAGTACCAAACTGTGGGAGGATCAAGTCCAGTCACTTTGGTTCTGTAATTATTACTGTGATGGGAGCAGAAATATATCACACACTCGTGCACTTCGATAGGATTAAAATCACTGACTTGTAATATTAAAATCACTGGATGTGCCCTGGAGAAATAAATCTTATTTCGTGAAAAGGTAAGCTCCATGTTGATTGCACCAACAATGAATCGTTAACTGTAGTTTTATACGACATTCCTTCCTCCTGTCGTCAGGTTTCCGTATGATGGAGCTGTTCGGGCTGGTGGAGAATCGGTACGGCAGCGTCTCTGGCATCTCCATGGTACCCGGCACCTTCAACACCTTCCCCTGCTTCCACCTGCACAGCGACGCTTTCCTGGCACAGCCGACCAGGTGCACAGACATATTTATCACAAGTCTCCTCTCTCATCAAAATATGAGCTCTGATATCTCCAGCGGACTACTGACTGTATCCAGATAAATCCACACTCAATCAAGCTCATATCCTTGTGGCTCACAGGTACATCCATCCTGAAGGGCTGCCGTCTGACTACACCATCACCCTGCTGTTCAGGCTGCTGCCCGACACCCCCGAGGAGCCCTTCGCCCTCTGGGAGATCCTCAACAAGAACAACGAGCCGCTGGTGGGAGTCATCCTGGACAGTGAGTCCGTAGTCACTGGGAGCTGAAAACAAATCAACATTTATTTCTGTTTTTTTGCTTTATTTATATGATTATAAATCCATCACAATCATGAACTGAATGTATAAAACACAAGAGATGCTCTCATGCAAGAGCGGTTCAGGTAAACGCTGTCCTTTACAGACCTCCAATTAATATAAATGAGGGCTGTCAATCGGTGAAAATAATTCATCACGATTAGTCGCACGATTGTCCATAGTTAATCACAATTTATCGCACATTTTTTTATCTGCTCAAAATGTACCTTAAAGGGAGATTTGTCAAGTATTTAATACTCTTATCAACATGGGAGTGGACAAATATACTGCTTTATGAATATATTCACTTTTCCTGTCAGAGTGCAAAAAGCCACTGAAACAGAGTTGAAATCACACGGCACCAAAAATCTCCCCTGAAACTTAAACGGCTGTGAAATAAGAGGCCGAGTGTAAAGTATCACAAATTAGAGGATGCTGGAATAATGAGGGGAAAGTAAATCTCTTCTATAATTCCAGGTTTATGTAATTAAAGCTGTATCTTTCTATATTGCAAAAAAAAAGAAAAATAGCGCTGCAGGATTTCCAGTCTGTCGTATCAGAGTTGTGGAGGTCAGAGGTCAAGGGACCCTTTTGAAAATGGCCATGAAAGTTTTTCCTCGTCAAAATTTAGCGCAAGTTTGGAGCGTTATTTAACCTTTTTTACTAATGTATTCATTAGGTTTTCTAGTTTCATATGATACCAGTATCAGACTTTTCTTATGCCTTTCTTTTGGAAGTTTGGACTTTCTTTTTTTAACTTTTTTCGAAAAAAATTTCGGACATTTTCACACTTTTATTTCAGACTTTTTTCAGACTTTTTTTGGTCATTTTTCAGACAATTTTCAGACATTTTTCGGATATTTTCAGACTTTTTTCTGATATATTCTGGACATTTTCAGGCATTTTTTTTCAGACTTTTTCCTCGCCAAAATTTAGCGTTAGTTTGAAGCGTTATTTAATCTCCTTTCACGACAAGCTAGTACGACATGGTTTGTACCAATGGATTCATTAGGTTTTCTAGGTTCAGTATCTTCACTCTAGCGCAAAGTTGCATTAATGCGTTAAAGAAACTAGAGGCGTTAAAACGAATTTGTGTTATTATTGCGTTAACTTTGACAGCCCTCATATAAATAAAAAGGATTTAGTAACGTGTAAGGTGCCACTCAGCATCAGGACTAATCCACAGCAGTGCTTTATTTAGTTGTTGACGTGTATTTCGTGCGTCTTCCTGCAGACGGAGGAAAGACTCTGACGTTCTTCAACAACGACTACAAAGGAGAGTTCCAGACGGTCACCTTCGAAGGGCCAGAAATCAAGAAACTCTTCTACGGCAGCTTCCATAAGGTCAGAGTCCCTCCTGTCCTGTGTTGTCTGACTGCATCCTCACATGCTGACTCATTGATCGATAAGTGAACAGTTTTTGATGTTGAAGTGACACATTTTGATCATCAGTGACGAGTGTTATTCCTGCTTTTGTTCATTAGTGTGAACACAGCTGTGATTAAGGGTGAGATTGTTGTCATAGTGATGTACAGATGAATGTGACAGCAGCAGCAACATGGTTGTTTGAGAGGTAGTTCAAATTAGAGATGTGCCTATTGCAATTTTCTTTTCCAATTTTTAATATTTTCTTTTTTCCTGAGAAGAGAAGAGAACGTCCACAATAACACTGTGACTATTAAATAACACAGTTACAGGACCTTCTCTCACTCAAACACATCTCAAAATAAAATTAATTGCAGTACATCCTACTTTATCTAACATGTTTTTCCAATTGGGAGGTTTATGTCTTCTTCACTCGCGCTGAAGAATGTCCACACCAACGACATGTTGAGTGTGTGTGCGTGTGTGTGTGTGGCTGTGACATTACCGTCTGTGCCGCTGTGTGTGCAGAGTAAAACCATCGTGCAGTACGTGTGTAAATTTAGCTAACAAAAAAATCAGATATAGGAGATTTAGGGATGTTCATAATTAACCGTTTAACCGTTAACAGACACACCGCGGCCGGAGGGAACAGGGGAGACACCGGAGTTTTGGTCGGAGACGATAACGTTTCTCTCTGCGGCGCCCCGTCACTTCACAAGACACGGGAAACCTCTGTTGGTCTGGAGGAGCTGCAGCAGTTATTTCTGCACAGAACGAGCGTGGTGTGTGAGTGAAGGCAGGCAGGCAGGCAGGCAGAGGAGCAGAGGAGCAGAGACTCCGGCCCTAGAGACCAAAGCTACTGTCTCCCCTGCGTCCTTTTTAACAGACGGGCTTCACTAGCTAGAACTTTGCGGTTTTGGTGCTTCCGTGTAGTTTGTGTTGGAGTCTTGTCTGAACAGCGTAGCCACACGCGAGCATGCATGGGACACCAACCCGCAATGATTTATACGTGTAAGAAGTTACAAACAGTCCCTTTTAACATAGAAACTTCAAATTTCCTTCCTTCCTCCACCACCTCCTCCTCCTCCTCCTCCTCCTCGTCCTCCTCATCCTCATCCTCTCTCGTCTCATCTGAAACGTGGCCGAGCAGTGAGACAGCAGTGTGAGTCCTGACAGGCCGACTGTAGTTGAGTCGTGCCCTGATCCCGAACCTGATCCTGAACCAGCTCACAGTCGTGTTGTGTCGGTGCTGAGGGACTCGCTGACTGATCTGCAGTCACTTCTGTCTGCTGGCTGTCAGCAGAGCTTATCCTGCTTACCTCTTCACCTCTTTTCTCCTGCTAGCTCTCTCTTTGTGTGTGTGTCACCGCATACATAGTGGATTTTATCTTCCTAGAGGACCAGTACAGTATACCTGCAAGGCCCACCTGAAGAGTCTATAACATACAGTATACTGTAGCTTTATGTGATTATCACTAATTCGATAGTCGTCTCTGAACTTTTGGCGACTTGTCGTGTCTGACATTAAAAGATGAAATGATCCCCCGTGGGTCACAGAAGTTCAGTCCTCCCTCAGCTTCGTAACGCTTTTCACACTTGGTGGATAAACTCAGAGTGTTTCTGGCTGGCTGTCGTATTTCTTCCTGAAATGCTGACATGTTGGAAATATGACAAGAGGGTAGATATTTCCTTTAGACCGATAGGACGTTGATGCTTCACACTTCACACTCTCAACAGGATTTACAGTATATTAGAGATGTGCAGTGCTAATGGAGGGCGGAGGGACTCCTGCAATGTCTGCTGTAAATGTACCAGTCTGTATTTATACACACACACACACACACACTGTGGGAGACCATTTCAGCCAGTAAAAGAAACAAATAAGAGGAAAACTTCATCAAAAACATATACTGTAAGTCATTATAATGACAAACTTTCTTTAAATAATGACTTAGTATCTCAAAATAATGACTTAATATCTTTAAATAATGACTTAGTAGCTCAAAATAATGACTAAGTATCTTAAAATAATGACTAAGTATCTTAAAATAATGACTAAGTATCTCAAAATAATGACTAAGTATCTTAAAATAATGACTAAGTATCTTAAAATAATGACTAAGTATCTTAAAATAATGACTTAGTATCTCAAAATAATGACTTAGTGTCTTTAAATATTGACTTAGTATCTCAAAATGATGACTTTGTATCTCAAAATAATGACTTAATATCTTAAAATAACAAGAAACTTCCTTAAAATAATGACTTAGTAATGCAAAATAATGACTTGTTATCTCAAAATTATGAGAAATTTTCTCAAATGAATGACTTACTTATCTCGAAATAATGATACAGTATCTCAAAATAACAAGAAACTTGTTTGAACTAATGACGTAGACTAAGTCATTATTTCATTACTTTGAGATACTATGTCACTTTAAAATCTCAAAATATTGAGAAGCTTTCTTAAAATAACGACTTATGAAAGTCCCTCATTATTTTGAGATACTAAATCCTTATCTCAAGATGAGTAAGTCATTCATTTGAGGAAGTTCCTCATTATTATAGGAATCCTGTCCTTCTCTTTTCTCTGTGTGAAGATAAAAACTGATGTTCACATCTAACTCCAGCAGAAGATTATGGAGACATCAAACTGTCAGACGGAGTAACGTCCTCTCTGACAGACTGATTACCGCTCGTGGAAACGAAGCTCACTATTGACGCTATTAGTCGTCTGCATCCTGCTGTTTGTCAAATTGTATAATTGCGTCGACTATAATCATCTGTGGATGCTGAACAGTAATTTCTCGGCTTCACAACTTCAGTAAATAGAATCCAAATTACAGAGCAGACTCTTTAGGTTTATGGCCTGTTTTTCTTAGAGCTGCGTGTGTTTTGAATATTAATTATACAAGTTAATTCGCACTGTTGTGAGTTATAATTGTAACCTATAGAAAATGGAGATTTAAATAAAATAAAATGGGGGGGAATTATAGAGAGACATACACAGATAACCCAAGATATTCCAAAAAGGTCACACAGTTTAGCTTCTTTATTTTTCTCCTTTTCTGTGAACACAGCAGCTGTTCAGGAAATAAACAAGAGAATAACTTTAACCAAATAAAGGTACAGAGGACGGTTTAAAGGGTTCCGATGTGTATGCATGTACAAGCCTGTACAGCTTCCATGACACCAATAAAACTCACTGACAGCAGCTCGCAGCTCTGTTACAGTTACAGGAGTTACAGGAGAGAAGGGGTTAATGATGCTCAGCACAGCGAGGCAGCGTTTCATCCGTCATCACAGTTCAGCTCGTGACTGTCCGTGACGGTGACGGTACTTCCTGTATGTGTTATTATAAATAGCGTTGTCGCTCAGTGTGGTAATTTTAGTTTCGTTTCCACGTGCGCTCCTGATTTTTGTCCCAGTTCAAGCCGGTTGTGGAGCTGTAGATGTGCTTTAAAAAATGTTATATTGGAGGAAAAATCCAGTTACAGTATTAACCTCAATAAGCCTCAGCAAAGACGCAGCATTTTGAATTTCATTTGTTTTTTTATTCATTCAGGATGGAAATATTTTGCACGCTTGTCCCCGTGAAAACAAAATTCACTAATTCACTATTCATTAATATAACTTTTAATGCATTCCTTTCATCATCTATTTAGTACGACGGCATATTAGGGCCATTGTAGGTTAAAAAAAGAAATTCAAAACAAGACTTACGCAGCCCGGGCAGGGGTTACTATTCTGAGAAAATACTCGAAGAATATCAGTTTTTTTTCTCTTAAATTTACTATTTTATTGTCAGAGAACGTGCGATTGTTTTTCTTGTAAATTTACTAGTTTAATCGGTAATATATATATATATATATATTAGGGCTGTCAAATTTAATGCGATAATAATGCAAATTTAATGCCACACAGCTTGCAATTTTGTTCAGTTTTAAATCTAGAGTGAAGATACCGGTATCATCTGAAACTAAAAAAACCTAATGAATCCATTGGTACCAACCATGTCATATTAGCTTGTCACAAAGGAGGTTAAATAACGCTCCAAACTTGCGCTAAACTTTGGCAAGGAAAAACTGTCATGGCCATTTTCAAAGGGGTCCCTTGACCGCTGACCTCCAGATATGTGGATGTAAATGGGTTCTATGGGTACCCACGAGTCTCCCCTTTACAGACATGACCACTTTATGATAATCACATGCAGTTTGGGGCAAGTCATAGTCAAGTCAGCACACTGACACACTGACAGCTGTTGTTGCCTGTTGGGCTGCAGTTTGCCATGTTATGGGGAAATCTTCTTGATTATTTTACAACACCACACAGGAAGAGGGCGCTGTTCCACCACTGGTTCCACCACTGGTTCTACCATTGTTTTGGTAGAGAGTGCACTCCAGATTTTAAAAATGCAAATCTCCACCACTGATGTAGAAAAGAAAAGAACAGAGTAGAAGAGAATGGAGACGTTTTGATGCTTCTGCAGTGTTTATTAATGTATATGTGCATGCTGCAAATATAGAGCACTGATTTAAATAACATGATTATTATTCAGTGGGTTTTATTTTCCATCTTTATGTCAGGCATTTTATGTTATGTATTCTATTTCATCTTATTCTATCTTATTTAATCAAGTATGTTTTATTTTTATTTTTATTTCCCATGTTTTTAGTTAATTTTATGTCTATTTTCCCGTATTGTAAAGCACTTTGTGCTGCATTTCTCGTATGAAAGTTGCTATAACAAATAGTTTATTATTATTATTATTATTATTATTACCACAGCATACAGAGAGAGTAACACACTGATCCTCCACAGGGACGTCTACTCTACAGTAGGGATGTCCTCGACCAAAGAAATTTTTAGTCGACTAATTGATGAGTTGATTTAATGGACAGATCTGTAAAACTGAGTTTCTCCACAAAGAATCGTACAGAAGCACCACTTTAAATCATGCGTTTATCAGAGATGTGCTCATAAGTTTCTTAGAAATAAGCATGAAAAAGCAGAAAAAAGGTCTAATCGACTAAAGAAATCTTAGTTGACTAAGACCAAAACAACCAATTAGTCGACTAATCAACAAAGAAGGGGAAGCCCTACTGTATAGTTTATAAAATATCAAAAATGGCTGCGCCTCAGCCAAACTACTATTTTCATATTGCTTATTTTCAACAGCAGGAAAATTACCTGAAACGAGGAAAAGTAAATTCTGCTTGAAACATATTAAAACTGATGAACTGTGATGAACAATGATTTATTAACTCATTGTTTCAGGTGTCCAGCATTAAAATAATCTAGTTTAAAGAAGTGGAGTGAACATGTCCGATGTTTTTTCTCTCACGCAGCTTCACATTGCAATCAGCAAGACGAGCGCCAAAGTGGTGATCGACTGCAAAATGGTGGACGAGAAACCCATTAACGCAGCAGGAAACATCACCATCGACGGAATGGAAGTTCTGGGCAGGACGGTCCGCTCCAGAGGGAACAAGGACAACTCTGCACCGGTGAGGATATGATATAGCACATACATATAGCACACACATACAGCACACACATTAGCATTGATATAAACATGCACAGTGCTACATATTCAACCTACCGGGACCCTATTTTTCCATGTTTTGGTGTCAAAGTGACGAATGAGGACAACAGTTTCTCAAACCGGTCTAGTATTGGGGCAAGTTGCCACCGTCATTTACATCCACTAAAAGTGCTTGTTTTTTTATGGAGGACAAAACCTGCCAATATCAAAAATAAATTAATAAATAAACAAATGATCCGATCAATATATAAATATGTCATTAAATGTAGCAAAAATAATATTAAAGATAAATGTAGCCATTAATTAATTGATAAAATGTGACATAAATTAATATTTCTGTTTTATTAATTTATCTTTCTCTTATTGTCCTTATTTATTTACTCTTTTGTTTAATTTCCCCCTTCATTTTTGCATTTATTTTTTATTAATTAATTTATTTATAGAAATGTGGAAAGAAAATAATACAGAAATAAATTAGTTTGTGGAAATAAATAAGGGGTGAAATGCAAAGGGGAAAATTGTGCATAAATAAATAAATATAGAAATGCAAAAATATATAAATAAATACATGCATTTAAATGTAGAAATAAATGTAAAATAAATACAAAATAAATTCAAAAAATACATAAATAAATTAAAATAAATGCAAAAATAAATGAATAAATACAAAATAAATGAAAAAATAAATAAATACATTTAAACATTAATACAAATAAATACCTAAATAAATAAAAGGAAAAATTAAACAGAAGCGTAAATAAATAAGGGAATTAATTCAAAGATAAATTAATAAAGAAGCAAATTAAAACGAGTTTGTCACATTTTATCAATTAATTAATGGCTACATTTATTTTTTATATTATTTTTGATACATTTAATGACATATTTATTTATTTATCGAGTAATTTATTGATTTATTTTTTATTTTGGCAGGTTCCGTCCTCCATAGTTTTTTTCCACGACAGGCTCTGATTGTTATTATAAGTGTCTGACATCATGGAAAGAGTCTCGCTCAAGGAGAAGTCTCGTTGTGAAATCTGGCAAGGTGACGTGTTGCCAGTAGACAATGGTGGAATAGTGGAATACATCCATGGTGGAAATGTGAGAGTTTGTTGTGTTGGAGTACAGAAAGCGTCGCTTAGTGTGAAAGCTGTTTACACCTGCAGGACAGTAATTTAAATAATTTAATTTAAATTAAAAGCAGCTAAATGTTTCAAGTCTCTTCAAGTTGATTTTCATAGTCAAGTGAAATGAACGGAAACCAGTGAGTACCTGGAAGGAAGGAAAGAAGGAAGTCTATCAACAGCTTGTAAAGATTTCATTAACTGAGCGTGTTGACTAAAAACCTCCCTGAACTGATAACAGTTAAAACACCCTCCTCCTGATCGGCTAAAAAAAGGCCATCTGGCGTCTTTGCAGGAATTATAGCCAACAGTATTTGATCTTATGCTGTCGCAGCGGTTTCATCTATGTTTAAATATTTCTCATCAAAGCCGAGACATTTCCTTTATGAGTGCAAACAAATGTATTTCCAGCCAGACTTAGCAGAGAGGCAGACGTTGTGTGTGACTGGTTTGATCTCTCTTTGAATAGAAAAGCCGTCACATTGACTCTGAAGTTGAACAATTCCCTGAATCATCTCCTCACCTGGGTGTCATTCTCTTTTTTTACATTTTCTCCACTGGTCACAGTTGTGTGAGTCGCCAAATCTGGGCTGCCAAGTTTTTTTTTACAGAAGAAAACAAACTACTGATCTGAGACGAGATACCCAGCTGCTAATGCTTTCTTTTTATTGATCGTACTCACTACGCGTACGTACATTAACAAGGCAACTTCACAGTACAGCGAGCTTCTAGAACCAGAAAACAAATTTAGCTTCTCTTCTCCGTACATCGGCCTCCAGGAGCAGCTTCTCTCTACTTTGGTTCTTTGAATATTTCAGTAATGCAAGATGAGTCCTGTAATGTGTTTTAAACCCTGTGAATCATCGGGTGAACCTGACTAATAGTCTAATTTTGCACCTCAGAATTCACCACGCCTATTTAGTCAAACTGAAAACACAGACCTTTGTTAAAACTGTTCAGAGGAAAGCTGTGAAACTGAGGTAAATATTCTTTTTTTAGAGACAGGATTATGATTAAAAGTGTTATTTGCACAGAGCTAAAATACCTCGGGACATCCAGTGATTTGTAGCAGTTGCAGAGATCATTAGTGTTTTTTTTTTTATTTCTGCCATGTGACATAAAAATACCACTTCCACTTCTCCTCACATTTTGATTTAAATTCCCCTGTTGATTCCATCACATTTGTTCTCGACATCTACTTTCCCTCCAGCCTCAGAGAAGGTTTCAGACTGCATTAACAGTAAATTCAATCATGAAGTTACAACACTTGAGACTACCTTTACATGCACATTAATAGTCTACGGAGGACGTAAACTGCCAAAATCAAAAATAAATAAATAAATGACTCGATAAATAAATAAATATGTCGTTAAATGTAGCAAAAATGATATTAAAAATAAATTTAGCCATTAATTAATTGATAAAATGTAACATAAATTAATATTTCTGTTTTAATTTGCTTCTTTATTTATTTATCTTTGTATTAATTCCCTTATTTATTTACGCTTCTGTTAGCATTGTAACAACAGAGAAATGATCGACCAAACACAAGTTTCCGAACTTTTTTTTCCCAGTTTATTTTGGTGGTATTGAGTTTTGTTGTGTGTGTTATCGTCCTCTGCAGTTCCAGCTTCAGATCTTCGACATCGTCTGCAGCACTTCGTGGGCCGGCAGAGACAAGTGCTGTGAACTTCCTGGTCTGGTGAGGTCGAAGTTCACTTTCCTCTAAACCTCTCTATGTCTGTACATAGAATACGTGTTAACAACTGAAGAACAGTTTAAAGGAATTTACTGGAACATGTGAAACAGTAAATTTGAACTGTTTAGATTTGTTGTTGTCATGCAACGTTTTTATATCATTTTTACATTATGTTTATCCTCTTTTAAAAGGTTTTCGTATATAATATAAAGGCGGATGTAATGTTTAAAGTGATAGTTCGGGTGTTTCTCAGTGGGGTTGTATGAGGTACTTCTCTATAGTCAATGGATAACACCTACAGTAGATGGAGTTTGGAGAAACAGACGGGAGTACTGAGAGGAGCACAACCCCACTTCAAAACACCCAAACTATTCCTTTAAGTGAAAGTTTTTCTGCATGCTGTAGCACACTTGTATACAATAATAAATACCACATTTTGTACTCTCATTTCCTTCCTGAGAACATTGTATCAGTGGAAATTAAAACTTAATATCACAGATATTTCTTGTTTCAACAAGAGATTCGTCAAATAAGGAATCAAAGTTATTTGACGAAACTTCTTTCACTGAGACCTGAAGTCTACAGTACAGTGATGAAGTTACACTCCCGCTTCGCCTGCTTTATTTAATCATTTATCACACCATGTCATCGTCATATCTTTTTTCTTTTTTGTCTTTGTGTCCCCTTCATCATGCCGTGATCATCCAGAGGAAGGAGGCAGACTGCCCGGCCATGCCCAAAGCCTGCACCTGCACCCAGGACAGCAAAGGACCCCCCGGCCCTGCTGGACCACCAGTGAGTGGTCACAAATACATTAAATACAAACTCACTCACAATCAGACACTCGACAAGTCCTGGTTCATGCATTTAATCTGATACCAAAGAACGTATATTAATAAGAAGTGAAAGTTAATTGCATTGCAACGTCAGTGCCCAGCAGCAGAGCTACGCTTCCGCCATTTTGGACTGAAAGCGACTACCGGACGCCGAAAAAGCGTCCGCCTATAACGACAAAGTATTTCTATTCTATTGACATTTAATGTCTCTACTGAAATGGCCTAAAATAAATATATAATATTGTATAGTATAATATCATTACCCCGAGTGAAGGAGTTCAAGTACCTCGGGGTCTTGTTGGCGAGTGAGGGGACAATGGAACGTGAGATTGGCTGGAGAATTGGAGCAGCGGGGGGGCGGTATTGCATTGGCTTTACTGTACCGTTGTGACGAAAAGAGAGCTGAGCCGGAAGGCCGGTAGGTCAATCTTCGTTCCTACTCTCACCTATGGTCATGAGGGCTGGGTCATGACCCAAAGAACGAGATCGCGGGTACAAGCGGCCGAAATGGGATTCCTCAGGAGGGTGGTTGGCGTCTCCCTTAGAGATAGGGTGAGAAGCTCAGTCATCCGTGAGAGACTCGGAGTAGAGCCGCTGCTCCTTTGCATTGAAAGGAGCCAGCTGAGGTGGTTCGGTCATCTAGTAAGGATGATCCCTGGGCGCCTCCCTTGGGAGGTGTTCCAGGCACCACCAGCTGGGAGGAGACCACGGGGAAGAACCAGGACTAGGTGGAGAGATATATCTCCACACTGGCCTGGGAACGCCTCGGGATCCCCCAGTCAGAGCTGGTTAATGTGGCCGGGGAAAGGGAAGTTTGGGGTCCCCTGCAGGAGCTGTTGCCCCCGCAACCCGACCCGGGACAAGAGGTTGAAGATGACTGAGTGAGAGATAATATCATTCATTCATTCATTCATTCATTCAACCTTTATTTAAATCTTAAGGAATCATTGAGGGCATGCCCTCATTTTCAATGATGCCTCCACCGTTTTCTACTTTCTCGTTTCGGCTCGCTGCGGTTTGTTTTGTTTTTTTGGAACGGATATGACGTCACGTTACTCAGACTACAACAATAAAAGCGGTAACTTCCTTCTTCCTCCACATAGACTCAAATGAAGCAAAAATATCAATTCTGGTGTTAAAAAAACGATCACGTACGATATCTGTACACACATGCGCACACACAGTATTGAGGCACTGTGAATTTGAATGTGTTAACTGAGTACCTCTTATCAACTCCTGCTGTTTTTGTTTCAACCAGGGCGGCCCAGGAATCAGAGGAGCCAGAGGTGATCGCGGCGAGCCCGGCCCGGTGGTGAGTAAAACTGATAACAAAGTCATGACTGTCGACGTTCGGTGTGTTTTGATGCTTGTTCTGAGAAAGAGCAGATAAAACAGGAAGTGAACTCTTTCTGCTTTTTGGTATCTGGATGCTTTCAGAAAGTTGCTGTAGCTGCCAAACAAATGTTTTACACTAAAAACAACGCCTTTGGTGTACTCAAACAAACACAAAACTTGGCGCCTACATCAAAACCTGTGAACATTGTGAAAATATACAGTGATTGGGTTAATTTGTGTTTAGCGGGCTCAATAGCGCCCCCTAATGCGTGGAAGGTGTTAGTTGGAACATAGTTGCTATGATTTTCAAGAAATTTGGAACACCCATTGCTCTCATCATTTCGGACATATTTCCCTCCGGCTGATGTGAAGCTAAGGAATAGTCAATACCTAGAACGATGATGTCATAGATCATGTGACTATACGACATATCAGGTACTTTACAGGTATGGAACCTTTTGAAATTCAACAGATCGATCTCAGATTTTTTCAGCAGGATCTCAAGACCATCATGATGGTAAATTGCAAAACTTTTGGGTTTTTGTGGAACAGCATTGCCGGGCAATTTGCATGTTACGCCATGACACAAGAATCTGTTGTAACTGGAGTTTACATCGTCCAATGTGCCCCAAATTTCACATGTTGGTATAAGAGCCAAACCTGAAGACATCTACACGCCCATATTGAGTTATAGTCATAGCACCACCTACTGAGAACAGGAAGTCAGCCTTAGGTGACAAAGATTATCCAATTTACATGAGATTTACATGGTGTCATCTACACATGATGTACACAACCATAGCGGTATAATGAGTTGTTCTCTAGCGCCATCTAGCGTGTCATTTCCAGCGCCACACACACCACACAAACAATACCATCTTACTTGTGAGCGCAGTGTCAGGCGGTCACGGAAATGCACAGCCGCGTCATCCGACATCCTGCCAGTACCCCCGACGTACGCAAGGGGCGAGGGCCCGATCATCGCTGCTTGCAGCTTTAATTGTTTTTTTTTTTTTTTCAACTGAAATATCGACACATTTCACATTGTAAGCATTCCTGTAGACCCCTTTTTTCTTTTAGTAAACATGATGATGTATTTCTGTCGGCGGAGCGTAAGTGGCTAGCAAGTTTTTTGGCTTGTTTTGTAACAATTTCTGACGAAAATATGAGTTTTTCTGAATATATTAAGTCTCTCATTGGTGTTAAGACTGACAATGTAATAGCATCTTAGAAGGAGCAACATTTCTGAAAATACAACAACAAAAACACAAAGCCAGACAAAAATCTTCCACAAACCATTAAAGGTAGGTACTGTATGACAAACCATTTTAATATTTAAAAACTAAGCTTGGCTATCCGGAATTAACATTATAGAGATATACACAATCACATTTCGAGTAGTTGTAGTTACATTGTGACTAGTCACTAATTCTTATTCCAGATATCTACAATGTCATTCTTCTCATAACGTGGCAAACTGCAGCCCAACAGGCAACAACAGCTGTCAGTGTGTCAGTGTGCTGACTTGACTATGACTTGCCCCAAACTGCATGTGATTATCATAAAGTGGGCATGTCTCTAAAGGGGAGACTCGTGGGTACCCATAGAACCCATTTACATTCACATATCTGGAGGTCAGAGGTCAAGGGACCCCTTTGAAAATGGACATGACAGCTTTTTCTCGAAGAAATTTAGCGTAAGTTTGGAGCGTTTTTCACGAAAAGGAGGATTTCTAGTTTCATATGATGCCAGTATCTTCACTCCAGCTTTAAAACTGAGCTCGCTAGAACCTAAGAATCGCAAGCTGCGGTAACTAGTTAAAGAAATTAGTGGCATTTAAATGAATTTGCGTTAACGCGTTATTATCAGGTCAACTTTGTTTTGGTTTGAAGGTTTGAATCCCTAGTTTCATTGTTTATAATCCTGTAGGAATACAGAGTAGATGCACATTTACTGTGGTGTGGACAACACAGCAAAGCAACAAAGCAGATTGTGCACTTTATGGCAGAGGAACAATATCTATGTAATCCAGGTTATTTAACATGCAACAAAGAATAAACAACTAAACAAATGACCCCAACACTACACATCCCTCCATCATCAAAGAGTTCAGGTAATATATTTCTCACAGATCCAGTTCTTATAATGATGATAATATCTGCTTTGTGTCCATTGTCCTTGCTGGTTGCAGCATGTTGCAGCGTGCTGGTAGTTGTCATAGCTTGGCAGTCCCGATGCCCAGAACCTGTAGGACAAATAAAATGTTAAACAGAGCTGATTATTTTCAATTTTAAGTAAACTGTTCAAATATGTTTATTATCTGTAATTAATACAATAATCTTAACAACTCATTTTAGATGTAGTTTAAGCTTTGTAAATCGAAAGGGCTGCCAATGAAAGAATGAAACCTTCTTCAGTACTCCCATATCTCTGTTTTCAGTCATTTAAAGGGACTGTTTGTAACTTTTTACAGGTATAAATCTACCGGGTCGGGATCCGATGCGCGCTCACATCTGGCCGGATTCTCTGCTCCTCTGCCTGCTTGCCTTCACTCACACACCGCACGCGTTCTCGCTGTCTCTCTCCACCTCACGTTCATGCGCGCACACTCCACACTGAATAGTTAGTTTAGTTTAGTTAGTTTAGCTCTGAGAATATCTAGTGAATGTACAGTGGACGTTTGTGCAGAAATAACTGCTGCAGCTCCTCCAGACCAACAGAGGTTTCCCGTGTCTTGTGAAGTGATGGAGCGCTGCAACGAGAAATGTTACTGTCGCCGACCGGGTGCCTGTGTCTCCCTACAGACCGCGGTGGGAGGGAGACACCGGCGCCCGGTCGGAGACAATAACGTTTCTCTTCCTGCTTCAGCCCCGGAGGCTGAAGCAGGAAAAGCCAACAGTAGGATCAGCATTGATTCATGGAGAGACCTTCGTCTGGTCAGCTAACATTACTGCCAAGCAGCTGAAATATAGAGTGATATTGTGGTTTTAGCTGACGTGTGTCGCCTCACTGTGTTGAGCGATGCTCGTTCATGTCTATTTAGAGCGAGCAAGCGCGAGCCCGACGCTGACTTTCATTGACTTACGGGCCACAGGTGTCATTGTTAACAAGCATTTCTGAAAGTTACAAATAGTCCCTTTAAGGGATTTACACTTAAATGAATCATCCCCAGAAAACAAGGTGTTATGTATTTTCTGATATCTAACACCAAGATGACGTCCATTCATTGTTTTCTGGTGGTGCCTCCTCTTACTAGTACTGTAGTGTCTCTTTTCATGAGCCCAGCAGCCTGTCCCATAGACTTTACATTTTAATTAAGTCACACATTATTTATCATCATCATACAGTAGCTTTTAAAGTTTTACAAATATTAAATGTTTATAGTTTATGACTTTAATATACATTTATAATAGTTATACAGTAGTATGGTAATATAGTGCTGGTTCATCAAGCAACTTCAAGCATCAAGGTTCTTTCATCTGATTTAATTTCTGAAGTCCATTAAAACAACAGACATCGATGAAATACAATAAAAAAGGTTATTTAGTTTTTATTCTACTTTTTCATACTTATTTTAATGATGTTTGAAGCAAAAAACTTTAAATTGTCTCACATTTCTGTCAGCGGTGATCCGTCCACCCATTCCCATTCCCATTCCCATCTCCATCTTGCTTGATTCCAATTTTCCTTTATTTCCCGTAGACCAATCCAGGACTCTCCATTTATATTCAGCTGAATGACAAACTCCTAGTTGTTGACAAGAGACGATAATCAGCCAGAACAAAAGGAAGGGGATCCACTTGTTGACCACACACTGAAGATTGGACACAGCAGCATGATAATAAAAACATATTTCTAATGGAATTTAAATCAGCAGAGAAAAGGATAATGCAGAAGAGACTGCATGTTTAGTGTTCATGTAAGGGATAATGTACAGCGAACCGGTTATGGTGTGAAATAAACCCCGACAGGGCGGTGCCGCACTTGGCGGAGGGGTGGACCTGAAGGGGTTTATTTCACAACAATGACCTGCTAGTTGTACATTATCCCACTTATACACAGCTACTTACTGAAGAAATTACATCTATCAGTTACATCTAAGATCAGTCACTCAGTAATAAACACACTCACCTGTTCCTCTTTGTTGTTTATGACCACCAGATATGCTCCTCTCCCCTGACAGTACTCTCTGCTTTTGTCCCAAGGTTTTATCTCATTAGATTTAAAGTAACAACTGCATCCAAATCTCCTCCATCCTTCAGGACACCTCTTCACTAAATGTCAAACATGTTTTAAAGATAGATGTCATGTCATTCAGTGTTTCACTGATCTCCTCATAGCAGAACATTTCAACAGCATGAAACAATTATACTCAAAAGTAAAGACACAATCAATTTATATCATGTAAATTGGTTTAATACTCTGCCCGGTTGCATAAAACCACTAAGGCTAAGGTTGCCCTGAAATTTTCATCTAAGGATGCCTTAAAAAAAAGAGTTGCATAAAATAACCAAGATGTCGTAAGGGAAAACCCTTTCATCTCTAAATATTTTCCCTTAGCTATTTAAGTATTCCCTTATGCGTTGCTCGAAGGACCTTAGTAATCATTTTCTTACCAGTCTCTTAAAATGGAAATATTTAGTTAAGTTAAAGTTTGATTGCAGTTAAATTGCAGAACAGAGCATCAACAGTTTTCAATAATATCTTTTTATACTGTGCATACTGTATATCACTAAGTAGGCTAAAATCTTAGTACATAATGTTTGTGTGTAAACTTGCTGCAGTGTACACAATCATGCTAAAGAAGTTGTAGTTTTGGTGATTAAACCTAAATAAGTTGTAGTTTTGTTGCCTAAACCTAAAGAAGCCTTTTTGTTTGTGTTCAAAATGTGACATTTCATTCAGTTTTACGTGATAGAATGTGTTGCATTTAAGTTTCACTTTCATTTTTACAACGTAGTAGGTGTAGTAGGCCCCTATTGACCCTTCATCTATGTTGCTTATACTGACTGATAACACCTATTTAATGGCTTTATAGCAGTTTAATCGGTTGATTATTTCTTGCCACAACCTCTGCTCGTGTGTATTGGTTATCGCTGGGTTGAACTTGAATAATATACTTGTGATTTCCATATTCTTGTTCTACATTTCATCTTTCTTCAAGTTTGGCTTTCTTTTTGTATTTTCTTTGTCCATTTTTGAGACGTTATAATGACAAAAACATTAATGTTGCTGCTGTCAAGATGAAGTGAGTGAGTAACCATGGTAACTGAAGTCCACATGTGCTGTATTTCGACAGTAACTACCGTCAAAAACCTAAGAGGCTTTATGCAATGCTCCTAAATGAGCTTCTTAGCTTAGGGAAATATGTTGCATAAGGAAAAAACTTAAGTTTGAAACTTAAGGTAGTTTATGCAAACAGAGACTGTTTGCTGTTTTTAAACTTTTCTCACCTTCAATTTCGCGCTTCAGCTGCTTTACTTCATTCTGTAACTGACTGTGGTTGACTGATAAGTCTTGAGAAAAACAAGAAAGACAAGAAAAACAAGTAAGACAACATGAAAATAGTTATGCTTTATATGCAGTGTGAGGTTAGATCCTGTGTATTATGGTATTTTGAAACCTTTCTTACCTGAAACTTTCTCCTGGAGCTGGCTGCTGTTGTAGCTCAGTTGGTCGTATCTGGTCTCCAGTTGGTCGTATCTGGTCTCCAGTTGGTCGTATCCGGTCTGCAGCTCGTCTTTTTCAAAGTGACAGAAATATCTGGTGAGAACAACAAAGTAAGAAACAGACCAACACCAGCAAATAATTCAGTTTTAAACTGAAGACAGAATTAAGTTACATCCTGTACATAATTAATTATCACTATCAAATTGGAATCCAGTTATTTGGTGTACCTGTCCTTTACCTCCTCTGTATGTTGACCTTGTCGTAACTAGTAACTGGTGGAAAACTGACAAGAAATTGTGTTTAAATTGGACTCACATGCCACATATTTCCTGAAAGAATTTACATTACAAGAGTTGACGTTTAGTTTCATGTTGCAATGTAAAAACTTCGGGACGTAAAAACCACAATCTTTGTTGCGTGCAAAAAAATTGTTTTGAGTTCAGTTTCCTTGCTGAGCCGTGGAAGAAGGTCACGTCCTGGTAGTCGCATGTGGTTTACTGCTGGAACACCAGCAATAAACCAACATGCGGCTACCAGGACCACTTGACTGATAAAGACTTTGACTTTTGTCCCCCTATATCTTACATTGGAACTGTGTAGGAAGTAGAGTTGTTCCAATACCGATACCAGTATCGGAAATGCGTCCGATACTGCCCAAAATTTGGTATCGGTATCGGCATCGGCAAGTACGCCAGTCTATGCACCAATCCATTACCATAATTTATTAACCCAGTAAAAAACGTATTTAACTGTAAATCAATTCTTCTTCACCGCTTTAAACCAGTAGCCTTCACCGTATTGTCGCCCTGGATGTATCATGGCTGCTACTGACAACTACTATTTTAGAGCAGCGAAGAACAACTGATTGCGGGTAGTTTGTCTGCTACATCCACTAATAGGTTTTGTCATCGATTCACATTGTAGATCACTAAAAGAAGGTATAAAAGAAGACAACAGATCGCCTCTAGCGACTGCAGTAATTCTGGAAGGAGCAAAAGTGGGGCGCTTTGTTATAGACAGCGTGAAACTTCATGGGGGCGGAGGTGGCGAGCGATGGATGGGACACACAGGGCTTTCACACAGAAAGACCAGGGTTCACATCCCGTGTGAAACCAACAACGTGTAGTTGTGTTCACAAGTTGTGTTCACAAGTTTGACTTTCACTTTTCAAACGTAGTCATTTTAAAGGGGCCCTGAGTAACATTTAGGGGGGTGTATTGGCAGAAATTAAATATACTATTAACCCCCTGAGACCCGCGACCCCAACGTACTTTACTGTTTTTGTTAGTGTATAATTACAATCACAGTGGGTCCTCTTCACGGAGTCCGCCATGTCGCTCCACCTTGTTTCTACAGTAGCCCAGAAAGGACAAACCGAACTCTTTTAACTTTTCCTGTTTGGGCCGGAGTCGATAACGTTACTCGCTCCCGTCACCACCGCTCTCTCTCTCTCTCTCGTGCTTCACCACTCACTTCCCACGTACACACACACACTCTACGCACTGGCTCTGCTCCAGATGGCTCTAGAGAGGGACATTCGCGTTTATGCGTCGGCCACCGTAGCTCTCCAACACGCTTGGCACACAACGTAGTTATTTTAAGCAAAAACACGATCATATCCCTTGAACTTGAGTGGCTTCGTTGTCGAAACCTAAAGAAGTTGTTTTGTTTGTGTTCAAAATGTGCTGTTTCATTCAGTTTTACGTTAGAAGGAGTTGCTTTTAGGTTTCACTTTCACTTTACAACTTAGTAGGCACGGTAGGCCCTAACTGACCTTCATCTATGGTGCTTATAGCGGCCGATAACCCACATTTACTGTAATGGCCTGATAACAGTTGAATCGGATACCTTTAAAGCCTGAAGCTGATACCATTTGAGTATGCCATTGGTTCAGTATTTCATGCTTCGGTAGTTGTGTATTTTATCTTACACTGTACGGATAAGAAGATGATTCCCATTATCATCAGAAAGCACAGCACTCCTAGACAGAGAGCAGCAGTCCTGAAAGGCCTCGTTTGGACGGCTGGAGGATGTTTCTCAGTGAGCGGTCCTGAAGTGGGAAAACACACAGAGAGCGAGTCCATTAAAGGGAACCAACATGGATCTCATAGTTTTTAGCATTTCCCTCTGTTAGGATAACATTTAACTGTGGTTGGGTGACATCCGTCAGACACATTTTAAACAAATTATTTCAACACTTCTGTAAACCCGTTATTAAAGTAAAACAAATATGAACTCATCTCATATGTTCAGTTATAATGGACCTTTTAAATGCACAACTGACTTACAACTTTGCATCCTTCCCCTCTTCAGTGTCTCTCTCCTTTCTCTCTGAATTGATAATGATGCTCAACTGACCTTGTCATGCTGCACTTCCTTTCTTCATGTCTTGTGGTTAACACCTCTCTTGTGAAGCTGTCTTTATCAGAGTTAGTGCTTCTTCAGATCTCAGAAATGATGCTTGTTAAATGTTCTCATAACCAACAGGAATGATGCCCAAAACAAGTTTGTGTTTAAAAATAGAAATTTTGTGGTAATTTGAAATAAAGTGGCACCAAATAACAGCATCATAACTAACTACAGGAAACAGCTGTAAAACACAAGGTTTCATAGCGTACATGTAGGTCTATAGAAACAAACATAGATGCTGATGGGCTGCAGCTCCTCTAGGATTGGATAGATGAGTCTCATCATCACATCAGTCCAACATGATTTAAAGGGACAACCACAAACATACAATAATTTTTTTTTATTAATATTGATTAGTCATAATTTCTCACTTACCTCCTTTGTGTGACTGAATATCAGCGTGGTCATCTCTGATAACGTCTACACTCTCGTAGATAACATTCTCCAATTCCACCCACTCTTCGTCCTGCACCTTTCTGTTGTATCTCACCTTCTTTGATAAATCTGGTTTGGCATAAATATCTGAGGACATCTTGAGAGGACCGGGACTAGTAGCTGCACTTCACTTGCTGCACTGTGTTGAAAGGTTACTATGCTGCTGTAAAACTTTGTGTAGTAGTATAAGGCATAACTGTCGAACATACAGGAAGTACCATCGCACACTCCCCCCACACTACGCCAGGATATATACGTAGATAAAACAGCTCTCAAGGTGTAACTGAACCGTACTGCAGCCTCTCAGATCTGAAAAATACAGTTTAAAGCTGTATCACATTAATGTAACCAAAATAATAAAATAATATCAGTGTCAGTTGACTGATAGTTTGGATAACTTTGATATATTGCCCAGCTGTAGTTGTTTTACGAACTCTTAATTCCAATCAGTTTATTTCTGCCAGAACAGACATTATACTGAATTTACCATGACCACAAACAAATATGGAACAACTCTTTAGCTTGTATTAATAGTTCTTTATTTTGATATGATTGTATTTATTTGTAATGGACCAGCTTTAATGCAAATTCGTTTTAACAGACCTAATTTCATCAACACAACATACGATTTTTAGGTTGTAACGGGCTCAATTTAAAGCTAGAGTGAAGATACTGGCATCATATGAAACTAACAAACCTGATGAATCCATCGGTTCCAACCATGTCATACTAGCTCGTTGTGACGCTCCAAATTTACGGTAAAGTTTTGGGAGGAAAAACTGTCATGGCCATTTTAAATCAGGTCCTTTGACTCTGACCTCAAGATATGTGAATGATAATGGGATCTATGGGTACATAGAACGTCACAGACGTCATCCACACAACTACAGTACGGCTTTTGATCAATTAAAATATTTAATCACATATTTTCATCTGTTCAAAATGTAACTTTAAAGGGAGATTTGTCAAGTATTTAATACTCTTATCATCATGGGAGTGGACAATTACTTGCTTTATGCAAATGTATGTATATATTTATTATTGGAAATCAATTAACAACACAAAACAATGGCAGATATTGTCCAGAAACCCTCACAGGTACTGCATTTAGCATAACAAATATGCTGAAATCATAACATGGCAAACTGCAGCCCAACAGGCAACAACAGCTGTCAGTGTGTCAGTGTGCTGACTTGACTATGACTTGCCCCAAACTGCATGTGATTATCATAAAGTGGGCATGTCTCTAAAGGGGAGACTCGTGGGTACCCATAGAACCCATTTACATTCACATATCTGGAGGTCAGAGATCAAGGGACACCTTTGAAAATGGCCATGACAGTTTTCCTCACCAAAATTTAGTTTGGAGCGTTATTTAACCTCCTTCACGAAAAAAAGGTTTTCTAGTTTCATATGATGCCAGTATCTTCACTCCAGCTTTAAAACTGAGCTCGCTACAACCTAAGAATGGGAAGTTAATGAGTTAAAGACATAGTGGCGTTAAAATGAATTTGCAATAACGCGTTATTATCACGTTAACTTTGACAGCCCTAGTTTCATTGTTATAATCCTGTAGGAATACAGAGTAGGTGTTCATGTACTGTTGTGTGGATGACAACAAAGCAGATTGTGCACTTTATGGCAGAGGAACAATATCTATGTAATCCAGGTTATTTAACATGCAACAAAGAATAAACAACTAAACAAATGACCCCAACACTACACATCCCTCCGTCATCAAAGAATTCAGGTAATATATTTCTCACAGATCCAGTTCTTATAATAATAATTAGATCCGCTTTGTGTCCATTTTCCTTCCTGATTGCAGCATGTTGCAGCGAGCTGGTAGGTGTTAGAGTATGGCAGTCCCGATGCCCAGAACCTGTAGGACAAATAAAATGTTAAACAGAGCTGATTATTTTCAGTTTGAAGAAAACTGTTCAAATGTGTATATTATCTGTAATTAATACAATAATCTTAACAACTCATTTTAGATGTATTTCAGCTTTGTAAATCGTAACGAAAGAATGAAACCTTCTTCAGTACTCCTATATCTCTGTTTTCAGTCATTTAAAGGATTTACATTTAAAGGAATCATCCCCAGAAAACAAGGTGTTGTTTATTTTCTGTTATCTAACACCAAGATGACGTCCATTCATTGTTCTCTGGTGGTGCCTCCTCTTACTAGTACTGTAGTGTCTCTTTTCATGAGCCCAGCAGCCTGTCCCATAGACTTTACATTTTGATTAAGTCACACATTATTTATCATCATCAGACAGTAGCTTTTCATGTCTTTTAAAGTTTTACAAATATTAAATATGTATAGTTCATGACTTCAATATACATTTATAATAGTTATTTTGGGACTTTTTGTTGCAGCACTTCATTGGACTCTGGCCATGTGGTTGCAAGCACATGTTGATCTGGAGCCTGGAGTATTACAGTATAGTGAATACAGTAGTATGGTGATATAGTGCTGGTTCATCAAGCAACTTCAAGCATCAAGGTTCTTTCATCTGATTCAATTTATGAAGTCCATTAAAACAACAGACATCGATGAAATACAATAAAAAAGGTTATTTAGTTTTTATTCTACTTTTTCATACTTATTTTAATGATGTTTGAAGAAAAAAACGTTAAATTGTCTCACGTTTCTGTCAGCGGCGATCTGTCCACCCATTTCCATTCCCATTCCCAGCTCCTTCTTTCTTGTATCCACATTTGCATTTGACCAATCCAGGACTCTCCATTTATATTCAGCTGAATGACAAACTCCTAGTTGTTGACAAGAGACAATAATCAGCCAGAACAAAAGGAAGGGGATCCACTTGTTCACCACACACTGAAGATTGGACACAGCAGCATGATAATAAAAACATATTTCTAATGGAATTTAAATCAGCAGAGAAAAGGATAATGCAGAAGAGACTGCATGTTTAGTGTTCATGTAAGGGATAATGTACAGCGAACCGGTTATTATTGTGAAATAAACCCCGACAGGGCGGTGCGGCACTTGACGGAGGGGTGGACCTGAAGGGGTTTCTTTCACAACAATGACCTGCTAGCTGTACATTATCCCGCTTATTACACAGCTACTTACTGAAGAAATCAATGATTTGACACCAAAACAGTTCTCCAGATTCTGACATCAGAACTGCGTCCATAGCAACGGTCTGCTATATATAGCAACGGTCTGTTATACATAGCAACGGTCTGCTATAAAGAAATAACAGACTGTAGAACACCGTGATTGACCAATCAGAATCGAGTATTTAACAAAGCCGTATAATAAAAGAAAGTAAACATTTAATTTTATCATAATGCATTTTAAAAAGAGAAGTAAAGATAAATGTTTGCAGGTTTTTCCAAACATTTAAAATGGTCTTGTTCATTGAATTTTCATTCAATTCATTAATTTTCATCAAAAGAATAAAAACAGTCCTTCTGCTTTTCTCTCAAATAAGAATATTTAGAAATATATCATCGTGTCTAATCTAATCTAATCTGTCTCTGTTAGCATTCAGTAAATATCATTTTGTTCTCCTCATGCTAACCTTTACTTTTCCCTATTAATCAACCGCAAACCAAGACGGACTTTAAAAGAACCCTGTGTGAAGACTTGAATAAACATTTAATTAACAAGACAATTTCATATGTTTGGAAAAACTCTCAAAACATATTTTAGTTTATTTCTCTTTTAAAATAGATTCTGATAAAATGAAATGTTAACTTCCTTATTAACACTAAACATGCAGTTCCTTCTGCATTATCATTGCTAATTATAAATTGCTTGAGAAGTGGTGGATCCACTTCCCTGTTGGCATACAGCACACAGAGTCAAAGCAGGTTGAAGTACAGGCACTTTACTAGAATCAGTAGTCAATGAACCGGCTTACAAGTCGGGACCTGAAGGCAGAACAAACGGGCTAATAAATCTGACAGGGTCAAGACAGGAAACAGATCCAAAGTAACAGATCACTGGCAGGTACATCTAAGATCAGTCACTCAGTAATAAACACACTCACCTGTTCCTCTTTGTTGTTTATACCCACCAGATCTGCTCCTCTCTGCTGACAGTACTCTCTGCTGCTACCCCAATTTTTCCTCTCATTAGATTTAAAGTAACAACTGCATCCAAATCTCTTCCATCCTTCAGGACACCACTTCCCTAAATGTCAAACATGTTTTAAAGATAGATGTCATGTCATTCAGTGTCAAATTGATTAATAGTTTCACTGTTGAGTTAAAGATCTCCAAATACCAAACCATTTCAACGGCATGAAACAATTATACTTAAAAGTAAAGACAGAGTCAATTTATATAATGTAAATTGGTTTAATACTGTGCCTGGTTGCATAAAACCACTTAGACTAAGGTTGCCCTTAAATTTTCATCTAAGGATGACTTAAAAAAAATGAGTTGCATAAAATCACCATAATGATTTCCTTAGGATGTCGTAAGGGAAAACTCTTTGATCTCTAAGTATTTGCCCTTAGCTACTAAAGTATTCCCTTATGCGTTGCTTGAAGGACCTTAGTAACCATTTTCTTATCAGTCTCTTAAAAGGGAAATAATTTGTGAAATATAATTCAAGATAACATCACAGAGCATTAAAGTTGTATTGCAGTTAAACTGCAGAACAGAGCGTCAATAGTTTTTAATAATACCTTCTCATACTGTGCATATATCAACAAGTAGGCTTCAGTTTTAGTTCATTATTTTTGTGTATAAAGTTGCTGCAGTGAACACAATTATGCTAAAGTTGTAGTTTTGTTGCCTAAACCTAGAGAAGTTGTAGTTTTATTGCCTGAACCTGAGGAAGTTGTAGTTTTGTCGTCTAAATCTAAAGAAGCCTTTTTCAGTGTTCAAAACGGGACGTTTCATTCAGTTTTACATGTTGGAACGTGTTGCTTTTAGGTTTCACTTTTACTTTTACAACGTAGTAGGCATAGTAGGTCCCTATTGACCCACATCTATGGAGCTTATAGCGACTGATAACGCCTATTTAATGGCCCGATAACAGTTGAATTGGATGATTATACCTCTGCTTGTGTGTATTGGTTATCGCTGGGTTGAACTTGAATAATATGCTTGCGATTTCCATATTCTTGTTCTATATTTCACCTTCCATCCAGTTTGGCTTTCTTTTTTCTTTTTTTATTCTCTTTGTCCATTTTTGAGAAGTTATAATGACAAAATCATTAATGCTGTTCTGTATTTCGACAGTAACTAGCGTCAAAGCCTTAGTCTAAACACTTAGGTAAGGGGACAACCTAAGAGGCTTTATGCAAGGCTCCTAAATGAGCTCCTTAGCTTAGGGAAATATTTTGCATAAGAAACAAACTTAAGTCTGAAACTTAAGGTAGTTTATGCAAACAGGGATTGGTCTTTACTGTTTTTGAACTTCTCTCACCTTCAATTTTGCCCTTCAGCTGCTTTACTTCATCCTGTAACTGACTGTGGTTGAATGATAAGTCTTGAGAAAAACAAGAAAGACAATGTAAAAATAGTTATGCTTATTAGGCAGTGTGAGGTTAGATCCTGTGTATTATGGTATTTTGAAACCTTTCTTACCTGAAACTTTCTCCTGGAGCTGGCTGTTGTTGTAGCTCAGTTGGTCGTATCTGGTCTGCAGCTCGTCTTTTTCCAAAGTGACAGAAATATCTGGTGAGAACAACAAAGTAAGAAACAGACCAACACCAGCAAATAATTCTGCTTTAAACTAAAGACAGAATTAAGTTACATCCTGTGCATAATGAAATATCGCTATTAAATTGGGATTCAGTTATTTGGTGTACCTGTCCTTTAACCTCCTCTGTATGTTGACTCTTTGGTACTCATAGAACCAATTTTCATTCACATATCTTGAGGTCAGAGGTCAAGGGAACCCCTTTGAAAATGGCCATGACAGTGTTGAGTTTGGAACGTTATTTAACCTCCTTCACTACGAGCTAGTATGACATGGTTGGTACCGATGGATACTTTAGGTTTTCTAGTTTCATATGATACCAGTATCTTCACTCTAGCCTGCTACAACATCCAAAAGATTGATTGCATTAATACGTTAAAGAAATTAGTGGCGTTAAAACAAAGTTAACACGTTATTATCGTGACCCACATCTATGATGCTTATAGCGAGCGATAACGCCCATTCAATAGTCAACAATTAACAGTTGAATCGAGTGTCTTTAAAGCCTGAAGATGAGACCATTTCAGTACATTATTGGTTCAGTACTTTGTGCTCAGTAGTTGTTGGGTGTTGTATTTTATCTTACACTGTACGGATAAGAAGATGATTCCTATTATCATCAGAAAGCACAGCACTCCTAGACAGAGAGCAGCAGCCCTGAAAGGCCTCGTTTGGACGGCTGGAGGATGTTTCTCAGTGAGCGGTCCTGAAGTGACAAAACACACAGAGAGCGAGTCCATTAAAGGGAACCAACATGGATCTCATAGTTTCTAACATTTCCCGCTGTTAGGATAACGCTTGACTGTGGTTGGGTGACATCTGTCAGAAACATTTCAACACTTCTGTGAACCAATTATTACTTTAAGGTAAAACAAATATGAACTCATCTCATATGTTGAGTTATAATGGACCTTTTAAATGCACAACTGACGTACACCTTTGCATCCTCCCCCTCTTCAGTGTCTCTCTCTCCTTTCTCTCTGAATTGATAATGATGTTAGAGACCTTGTCATGATGCACTTCCGTTCTTCATGTGTTGTGGTTTGCACCTCTGTGGCAAAGCTCTCTTGACCAGAGTTAGTGCTTCCTCAGTTCTCAGAAATTATGATCGTTAAAGAGGAAACGTTCAACCAAGTTAAGCTGGTGTACTAAAGGAATTTCTACTCTAATGAACTATTATATATATATATATAAGTCATATATATAAGTCCTCACTTTAATCCCTCCACCATGGACTGTTTTGTCCTTGGTTTTAACATTGTAAAACTCATCTTTACATCCAGGAACAATACAATAGTGTCCCGTCTTTTGTTTTCTTCTGTCCTGTGTCTTCTCAGTCTCCGTCTCTCACGGTCTCTACTGTTGTATTGGTGAAACTCAGCCGAGCTAACCAACCGAGTGACATCACAGGCTAAAATACTGCAACATGGCGGCAAAAAGATGAAATGGATGTTATTTTGTTCTCTGAAATGCTGACATTTATCATGTTTGTTATATAATTGTTCATTAGAGGGGAAATCCATTTAGTAAACCAGCTTAACTTGGTTGAATGTTTCATTTCCTCTTTAAATGTTCTCATGACCGACAGGAATGATGCCCAAAACAAGTTTGTGTTTTAAAAAAACTTTGTGGTAATTTGAAATAAAGTGGCACCAAATCACAGCAGCATAACTAACTACAGGAAACAGCTGTAAAACACAAGGTTTCATAGCGTACATGTAGGTCTATAGAAACAAACATAGATGCTGATGGGCTGCAGCTCCTCTAGGATTGGAAAGATGAGTCTCATCATCACATCAGTCCAACATGATTTAAAGGAAAAACCACAAACATACAATGATTTTTTTTTTATTAATATCGATTTGTCATAATTTCTCACTTACCTCCTTTGTGTGACTGAATATCAGCGTGGTCATCTCTGATAACGTCTACACTCTCGTAGATAACAACCCCCCATTCCTCCCACTCTTCCTGCACCTTTCTGTTGTATCTCACCTCCGTTGTTAAATCTGGTTTGGCATAAATAGTAGACATCTTGAGAGGACCGAGACTAGTAGCTGCACTTCACTTGCTGCACTGTGTTGATCGGGTACTATGCTGCTGTAAAACTTTGTGCACTGGTATAGTATGCGGTACTAACTGTCGAACATAAAGGAAGTACCAGCTCAGACTCCCCCCACACTACGGCAGGATGTATACGTAGATAAAACAGCTCTCAAGCCATGCTGAAGGTTGTAACTAATAAAGAAATAAAACAGCTGTGTCTCAGTTTATGAAGCATGTTAGAGCAAAATGCTTAATTAAAAGTTGGATTGGTTGCTGCCAGAGCTCGGCAGAATCAAATGAGGAGACCTTTTTTTTTGCCCAGATTTCCTTATATTCATATGCAGTTTATAATGTTATGATGTTTCAGCTTCAGTTATTTGTGCTTTGTGCTTAAAGATTATTAAAGAATTAGAAATGTGGATGCGATGCCTTAACACTGAGAGGCAACAGTTTAATAAAGTAAGAAAAATGAAAGGATGAAGGTGTAACTGAACCGTACTGCAGCCTGTCAGATCTGAAAAATACAGTTTAAAGCTGTATCACATTAATGTAACCAAAATAATAAAATAATATCAGCGTCAGTTGACTGATAGTTTGGATAACTTTGATATATTGCCCAGCTGTAGTTGTTATACGAACTCTCCATTCCAATCAGTTTATTTCTGCCAGAACAGACATTATACTGAATTTACCATGACCACAAATAAATATGGAACAACTCTTTAGCTTGTATTAATAGTTCTTTATTTTGATATGATTTTATTTATTTGTAATGGACCAGCTTTAATGCAAATTCGTTTTAACAGACCTATTTTCATTAACGCAACATACGATTTTTAGGTTGTAACGGGCTCAGTTTAAAGCTAGACTGAAGATACTGGCATCATATGAAACTAACAAACCTGATGAATCCATCGGTTCCAACCATGTCATACTAGCTCGTTGTGACGCTCCAAATTTACGGTAAAGTTTTGCGAGGAAAAACTGTCATGGCCATTTTAAAACAGGTCCTTTGACACTGACCTCAAGATATGTGAATGATAATGGGTTCTATGGGTACATAGAACGTCACAGACGTCATCCACACAACTACAGTACGGCTTTTGATCAATTACAATATTTAATCAGGATTAATCACAAATGAATCACATATTTTTATCTGTTCAAAATGTAACTTTAAAGGGAGATTTGTCAAATATTTTATACTCTTATCAACATGGGAGTGGACAAATATAGATAGATAGATAGAGATTATATAGATATATAGAGTTAGTAGTGCAAAGTACAAAAAAATATTGCAGATATAAAAATACAAGGAGATGAAGAAAACTGTTATTAGAAGAAGGAAGTTATAAATACGCTGCTTTATGCAAATGTATGTATATATTTATTATTGGAAATAAATTAACAACACAAAACAATGACAGATATTGTCCAGAAACCCTCACAGGTACTGCATTTAGCATAAAACAATTTGCTCCAATCATAACATGGCAAACTGCAGCCCAACAGGCAACAACAGCTGTCAGTGTGTCAGTGTGCTGACTTGACTAAGACTTGCCCCGAAACTGTCCGCTACAACCTAAGAATTGCAAGTTTTTGAGTTAAAGACATAGTGACCTTAAAATGAATTTGCGATAACGCGTTATTATCAAGGTTTGAATCCCTAGTTTTATTGTTATAATCCTGTAGGAATACAGAGTAGGTGTTCATGTACTGTTGTGTGGATGACAACAAAGCAGATTGTGCATTTTATGGCAAAGGAACAATATCTATGTAATCCAGGTTATTTAACATGCAACAAAGAATAAACAACTAAACAAATGACCCCAACACTACACATCCCTCCGTCATCAAAGAATTCAGGTAATCTATTTCTCACAGATCCACTTCTTATTATCATCAGATCCGCTTTGTGTCCATTGTCCTTGCTGATTGCAGCATGTTGCAGCGTGCTGGTAGCCATCATAGTATGGCAGTCCCGATGCCCAGAACCTGTAGGACAAATAAAATGTTAAACAGAGCTGATTATTTTCAGTTTGAAGAAAACTGTTCAAATATGTATATTATCTGTAATTAAAACAATAATATTAACAACTCATTTTAGATGTATTTCAGCTTTGTAAATTGTAACGAAAGAATGAAACCTTCTTCAGTACTCCTATATCTCTGTTTTCAGTCATTTAATCGATTTACACTTAAATGAATCATCCCCAGAAAACAAGGTGTTATGTATTTTCTGATATCTAACACCAAGATGACGTCCATTCATTGTTTTCTGGTGGTGCCTCCTCTTACTAGTACTGTAGTGTCTCTTTTCATGAGCCCAGCAGCCTGTCCCATAGACTTTACATTTTGATTAAGTCACACATTATTTATCATCATCATACAGTAGCTTTTAAAGTCTTTTAAAGTTTTACAAATATTAAATATTATAGTTTATGACTTTAATATACATTTATAATAGTTATTTTGGGACTTTTTATTGCAGCACCTCATTGGCCTCTGGCCATGTGGTTGAAAGCACATGTTGATCTGGAGCCTGGAGTATTACAGTATAGTGAATACAGTAGTATGGTAATGTAGTGCTGGTTCATCAAGCAACTTCAAGCATCAAGGTTCTTTCATCTGATTCAATTTCTGAAGTCCATTAAAAAAACAGACATCGATAAAATACAATAAAAAAGGTTATTTAGTTTTTATTCTACTTTTTCATACTTATTTTAATGATGTTTGAAGAAAAAAAACTTTAAATTGTCTCACATTTCTGTCAGCGGTGATCCGTCCACCCATTCCCATTCCCATTCCCATCTCCATCTTGCTTGATTCCAATTTTCCTTTATTTCCCGTAGACCAATCCAGGACTCTCCATTTATATTCAGCTGAATGACAAACTCCTAGTAGATGACAAGAGACAATAATCAGCCAGAACAAAAGGAAGGGGATCCACTTGTTCACCACACACTGAAGATTGGACACAGCAGCATGATAATAAAAACATATTTCTAATGGAATTTAAATCAGCAGAGAAAAGGATAATGCAGAAGAGACTGCATGTTTAGTGTTCATGTAAGGGATAATGTACAGCGAACCGGTTATTATTGTGAAATAAACCCCGACAGGGCGGTGCGGCACTTGACGGAGGGGTGGACCTGAAGGGGTTTCTTTCACAACAATGACCTGCTAGCTGTACATTATACCACTTATACACAACTACTTACTGAAGAAATTAAATCTATAAGTTACATCTAAGATCAGTCACTCAGTATTAAACACACTCACCTGTTCCTCTTTGTTGTTTATGACCACCAGATCTGCTCCTCTCTGCTGACAGTACTCTCTGCTTCCATACCAAGTTTTCCTCTCATTAGATTTAAAGTAACAACTGCATCCAAATCTCCTCCATCCTTCAGGACACCACTTCTCTAAATGTCAACATGTTTTAAAGATAGATGTCATGTCATTCAGTGTCAAATTGATTAATAGTTTCACTGTTGAGTTAAAGATCTCCACATACCAAACCATTTCAACAGCATGAAACAATTATACTTAAAAGTAAAGACAGAGTCAATTTATATAATGTAAATTGGTTTAATACTGTGCCCGGTTGCATAAAACCACTTAGACTAAGGTTGCCCTTAAATTTTCATCTAAGGATGCCTTAAAAAAAATGAGTTGCATAAAATCACCATAATGATTTCCTTAGGATGTCGTAAAGGAAAACTCTTTGATCTCTAAGTATTTGCCCTTAGCTACTTAAGTATTCCCTTATGCGTTGCTTGAAGGACCTTAGTAACCATTTTCTTATCAGTCTCTTAAAAGGGAAATAATTTGTGAAATATAATTCAAGATAACATCACAGAGCATTAAAGTTGTATTGCAGTTAAACTGCAGAACAGAGCGTCAATAGTTTTTAATAATACCTTCTCATACTGTGCATATATCAACAAGTAGGCTTCAGTTTTAGTTCATAATTTTTGTGTATAAAGTTGCTGCAGTGAACACGATTATGCTAAAGTTGTAGTTTTGTTGCCTAAACCTAGAGAAGTTGTAGTTTTATTGCCTGAACCTGAGGAAGTTATAGTTTTGTCGTCTAAACCTAAAGAAGCCTTTTTCAGTGTTCAAAACGGGACGTTTCATTCAGTTTTACATGTTGGAACGTGTTGCTTTTAGGTTTCACTTTTACTTTTACAACGTAGTAGGCATAGTAGTTCCCTAATGACCCACATCTATGGAGCTTATAGCGACTGATAACGCCTATTTAATGGCCCGATAACAGTTGAATTGGATGATTATACCTCTGCTTGTGTGTATTGGTTATCGCTGGGTTGAACTTGAATAATATGCTTGCGATTTCCATATTCTTGTTCTACATTTCACCTTCCATCCAGTTTGGCTTTCTTTTTTCTTTTTTTATTCTCTTTGTCCATTTTTGAGAAGTTATAATGACAAAATCATTAATGCTGCTGCTGTCTAGATGAAGTGAGTGAAGCGTAACCATGGTAACTGAAGTCCACATGTGGTGTATTTCGACAGCAACTAGCGTCAAAGCCTTAGTCTAAACACTTAGGTAAGGGGACAACCTAAGAGGCTTTATGCAAGGCGCCTAAATGAGCTCCTTAGCTTAGGGAAATATTTTGCATAAGAAACAAACTTAAGTCTGAAACTTAAGGTAGTTTATGCAAACGGGGACTGGTCTTTACTGTTTTTGAACTTCTCTCACCTTCAATTTTGCCCTTCAGCTGCCTTACTTCATCCTGTAACTGACTGTGGTTGAATGATAAGTCTTGAGAAAAACAAGAAAGACAATGTAAAAATAGTTATGCTTATTAGGCAGTGTGAGGTTAGATCCTGTGTATTATGGTATTTTGAAACCTTTCTTACCTGAAACTTTCTCCTGGAGCTGGCTGTTGTTGTAGCTCAGTTGGTCGTATCTGGTCTGCAGCTCGTCTTTTTCCAAAGTGACAGAAATATCTGGTGAGAACAACAAAGTAAGAAACAGACCAACACCAGCAAATCATTCTGCTTTAAACTAAAGACAGAATTAAGTTACATCCTGTGCATAATGAAATATCACTATTAAATTGGGATTCAGTTATTTGGTGTACCTGTCCTTTAACCTCCTCTGTATGTTGACTCTTTGGTACTCATAGAATCCATTTTCATTCACATATCTTGAGGTCAGAGGTCAACAGGACCACTTTGAAAATGGCCATGACAGTGTTGAGTTTGGAACGTTATTTAACCTCCTTCACTACGAGCTAGTATGACATGGTTGGTACCGATGGATTCTGTAGGTTTTCTACTTTCATATGATACCAGTATCTTCACTCTAGCCTGCTACAACATCCAAAAGATTGATTGCGTTAATACGTTAAAGAAATTAGTGGCGTTAAAACAAAGTTAACACGTTCTTATCATGTTAACTTTGATAGCCCAAGTTAGAACGTTTTGCTTTTAAGTTTCACTTTCTCTTTTACAACGTAGTAGCCATAGTAGGCCCCTACTGACCCACATCTATGGTGCTTATAGCGAGCAATAACGCCTATTCAATAGTCAACAATTAACAGTTGAATCAAGTGTCTTTAAAGCCTGAAGATGAGACCATTTCAGTACACTATTGGTTCAGTACTTTGAGGTCAGTAGTTGTTGGGTGTTATATTTTATCTTACACTGTACGGATAAGAAGATGATTCCCATTATCATCAGAAAGCACAGCACTCCTAGACAGAGAGCAGCAGCCCTGAAAGGCCTCGTTTGGACGGCTGGAGGATGTTTCTCAGTGAGCGGTCCTGAAGTGACAAAACACACAGAGAGCGAGTCCATTAAAGGGAACCAACATGGATGTCATAGTTTTAACATTTCCCTTTGTTAGGATAACGTTTGACTGTGGTTGGGTGACATCTGTCAGAAACATTTCAACACTTATGTAAACCAGTTATTAAAGTAAAACCAATATGAACTCATCTCAAATGTTGAGTTATAACGGACCTTTTAAATGCACAACTGACTTACAACTTTGCATCCTCCCCCTCTTAAGTGTCTCTCTCCTTTCTCTCTGAATTGATATTGATGTTAGAGACCTTGTCATGATGCACTTCCGTTCTTCATGTGTTGTGGTTTTCACCTCTGTGGCAAAGCTCTCTTGACCAGAGTTAGTGCTTCCTCAGTTCTCAGAAATGATGCTTGTGGGCGCCTGGTTAGCTCGGTTGGTAGAGCGGGCGCCCATATATGGCGAAGGCTCAGTCCTAGCCGCAGTGGACCAAGGTTCGAATCCGGCCTGTGGACCTTTCCGCATCTCATCTCTCACGCTCTCCCCCCTTTCCAAGACTCTATCCACTGTCCTGTCAATAAAATGCTTAAAAAATGCCCCCAAAAAATAACTTAAAAAAAAGAAAAAAGAAATGATGCTTGTTAAATGTTCTCATAACCAACAGGAATGATGCCCAAAACAAGTTTGTTTTTAAAAAAAGAAATTTTGTGGTAATTTGAAATAAAGTGGCACCAAACCTAACCCTAACCCTAACCCTAACCAGCTTAACTTGGTTGAATGTTTCATTTCCTCTTTAAATGTTCTCATGACCATGGACCTTTTAAATGCACAACTGACGTACAACTTTGCATCCTCCCCCTCTTCAGTGTCTCTCTCCTTTCTCTCTGAATTGATAATGATGCTCAACTGACCTTGTCATGCTGCACTTCCTTTCTTCATGTCTTGCGGTTTGCACCTCTGTGGCAAAGGTATCTTTACCAGAGTTAGTGCTTCTTCAGATCTCAGAAATGATGCTTGTTAAATGTTCTCATAACCAACAGGAATGACGCCTAAAACAAGTTTTTGTTTAATAAAAAAACTTTTTTGTAATTTGAAATAAAGTAGCACCAAATAACAGCAGCATAACTAACTACAGGAAACAGCTGTAAAACACAAGGTTTCATAGCGTACATGTAGGTCTATAGAAACAAACATAGATGCTGATGGGCTGCAGTTCCTCTAGGATTGGAAAGATGAGTCTCATCATCACATCAGTCCAACATGATTTAAAGGAAAAACCACCAACATACAATGATTTTTTTTTTTATTAATATTGATTTGTCATAATTTCTCACTTACCTCCTTTGTGTGAGTGAATATCAGCATGGTCATCTCTGATAACGTCTGCACTCTCGTAGATAACAACCTCCGATTCCACCCACTCTTCGTCCTGTACCTTTCTGTTGTATCTCACCTTCTTTGATAAATCTGGTTTGGCATAACTATCTGAGGACATCTTGAGAGGACCGGGACTAGAGACTAGTAGCTGCACTTCACTTGCTGCACTGTGTTGAAAGGTTACTATGCTGCTGTAAAACTTTGTGTACTGGTATAGTATGGGGTACTAACTATCGAACATAAAGGAAGTACCAGCTCACACTCCCCCCACACTACGGCAGGATATATACGTAGATAAAACGGCTCTCAAGCCATGCTGAAGGTTGTAACTATAAGCCATAGAAATAAAACAGCTGTGTCTCAGTTTATGAAGCCTGTTAGAGCAAAATGCTTAATTAAAAGTTGGATTGGTTGCTGCCAGAGCTGGGCAGAATCAAATGAGGAGACCTTTTTTTTTGCCCAGATTTCCTTATATTCGTATGCAGTTTATAATGTTATGATGTTTCAGCTTCAGTTATTTGTGCTTTGTGCTTAAAGATTATTAAAGTATTAGAAATTTGGATGCGATGCCTTAACACTGAGAGGCAACAGTTTAATAAAGTAAGAAAAATGAAAGGATGAAGGTGTAACTGAACCGTACTGCAACCTGTCAGATCTGAAAAATACAGTTTAAAGCTGTATCAAATTAATGTAACCAAAATAATAAAATAATATCAGCGTCAGTTGACTAATAGTTTGGATAACTTTGATATATTGCCCAGCTGTTGTTGTTTTACGAACTCTTAATTCCAATCAGTTTATTTCTGCCAGAACAGACATTATACTGAATTTACCATGACCACAAATAAATATGGAACAACTCTTTAGCTTGTATTAATAGTTCTTTATTTTGATATGATTCTATTTATTTGTAATGGACCAGCTTTAATGCAAATTCGTTTTAACAGACCTAATTTCACCAACACAACTCGCGATTTTTAGGTTGTAACGGGATCAGTTTTAAAGCTAGAGTGAAGATACTGGCATCATATGAAACTAACAAACCTGATGAATCCATCGGTACCAACCATGTCATACTAGCTCGTTGTGACGCTCCAAATTTACGGTAAAGTTTTGGGAGGAAAAACTGTCATGGCCATTTTAAAACGGGTCCTTTGACTCTGACCTCAAGATATGTGAATGATAATGGGTTCTATGGGTACATAGAACGTCACAGACGTCATCCACACAACTACAGTACGGCTTTTGATCAATTAAAATATTTAATCAGGATTAATCCCAAATTAATCACATATTTTCATCTGTTCAAAATGTAACTTTAAAGGGAGATTTGTCAAGTATTTAATACTCTTATCATCATGGGAGTGGACAATTACTTGCTTTATGCAAATGTATGTATATATTTATTACTAGAAATCAATTAACAACACAAAACAATGGCAGATATTGTCCAGAAACCCTCACAGGTACTGCATTTAGCATAACAAATATGCTGAAATCATAACATGGCAAACTGCAGCCCAACAGGCAACAACAGCTGTCAGTGTGTCAGTGGGCTGACTTGACTATGACTTGCTCCCAGACTGCATGTGATTATCATAAAGTGGGCATGTCTGTAAAGGGGAGACTCGTGGGTACCCATAAAACCCATTTACATTCACATATCTTGAGGTCAGAGGTCAAGGGACACCTTTGAAAATGGCCATGACAGTTTTCCTCACCAAAATTTAGTTTGGAGCGTTATTTAGCTTCCTTCACGAAAAAAAGGTTTTCTAGTTTCATATGATGCCAGTATCTTCACTCCAGCTTTAAAACTGAGCTCGCTACAACCTAAGAATGGGAAGTTAATGAGTTAAAGACATAGTGGCGTTAAAATGAATTTGCAATAACGCGTTATTATCACGTTAACTTTGACAGCCCTAGTTTCATTGTTATAATCCTGTAGGAATACAGAGTAGGTGTTCATGTACTGTTTTGAGGATGACAACAAAGCAGATTGTGCACTTTATGGCAAAGGAACAATATCTATGTAATCCAGGTTATTTAACATGCAACAAAGAATAAACAACTAAACAAATGACCCCAACACTACACATCCCTCCGTCATCAAAGAATTCAGGTAATCTATTTCTCACAGATCCAGTTCTTATAATAATAATTAGATCCGCTTTGTGTCCATTGTCCTTGCTGATTGCAGCATGTTGCAGCGTGCTGGTAGGTGTTATAGCGTGGCAGTCCCGATGCCCAGAACCTGTAGGACAAATAAAATGTTAAACAGAGCTGATTATTTTCAGTTTGAAGAAAACTGTTCAAATATGTATATTATCTGTAATTAATACAATAATCTTAACAACTCATTTTAGATGTATTTCAGCTTTGTAAATTGTAACGAAAGAATGAAACCTTCTTCAGTACTCCTATATCTCTGTTTTCAGTCATTTAATCGATTTACACTTAAATGAATCATCCCCAGAAAACAAGGTGTTATGTATTTTCTGATATCTAACACCAAGATGACGTCCATTCATTGTTTTCTGGTGGTGCCTCCTCTTTCTAGTACTGTAGTGTCTCTTTTCATGAGCCCAGCAGCCTGTCCCATAGACTTTACATTTTGATTAAGTCACACATTATTTATCATCATCAGACAGTAGCTTTTAAAGTCTTTTAAAGTTTTACAAATATTAAATGTTTATAGTTCATGACTTTAATATACATCTATAATAGTTATTTTGGGACTTTTTATTGCAGCACCTCATTGGCCTCTGGCCATGTGGTTGCAAGCACATGTTGATCTGGAGCCTGGAGTATTACAGTATAGTGAATACAGTAGTATGGTGATATAGTGCTGGTTCATCAAGCAACTTCAAGCATCAAGGTTCTTTCATCTGATTCAATTTCTGAAGTCCATTAAAAAAACAGACATCGATGAAATACAATAAAAAAGGTTATTTAGTTTTTATTCTACTTTTTCATACTTATTTTAATGATGTTTGAAGAAAAAAAACTTTAGGTTGCCTCACGTTTCTGTCAGCGGTGATCTGTCCACCCATTCCCATTCCCATTCCCTTCTTTGTGTCCATGTTTCCCGTAGACCAATCCAGGACTCTCCATTTATATTCAGCTGAATGACAAACTCCTAGTAGATGACAAGAGACAATAATCAGCCAGAACAAAAGGAAGGGGATCCACTTGTTGACCACACACTGAAGATTGGACACAGCAGCATGATAATAAAAACATATTTCTAATGGAATTTAAATCAGCAGAGAAAAGGATAATGCAGAAGAGACTGCATGTTTAGTGTTCATGTAAGGGATAATGTACAGCGAACCGGTTATGGTGTGAAATAAACCCCGACAGGGCGGTGCGGCACTTGACGGAAGGGTGGACCTGAAGGGGTTTCTTTCACAACAATGACCTGCTAGCTGTACATTATCCCGTTTATTACACAGCTACTTACTGAAGAAATCAATGATTTGACACCAAAACAGTCCTCCAGAGTCTGACATCAGAACTGCGTCCATAGCAACGGTCTGTTATACATCGCAACGGTCTGCTATAAAGAAATAACAGACTGTAGAACGCTGTGATTGACCAATCAGAATCAAGTATTTGACAAAGCCGTGTAATAAAAGAAAGAAAACATTTAATTTGATCAGAATGCATTTTAAAAAGAGAAGTAAAGTTAAATGTTTGCAGGTTTTTCCAAACATTTAAAATGGTCTTGTTCATTGAATTTTCATTCAATTCGTCAATTTTCATCAGAAGAATAAAAACAGTCCTTCTGCTTTGCTCTCAAATAAGAATATTTAGAAATATCTAATTGTGTCTAATCTAATCTAATCTGTCTCTGTTAGCATTCAGTAAATATCATTTTGTTCTCCTCATGCTAACCTTTACTCTTTACCTTTAATCAACCGCAAACCAAGACGGACTTTAAAAGAACCCTGTGTGAAGACTTGAATAAACATTTAATGAACAAGACAATTTCAAATGTTTGGAAAAACTCTCAAAACATATTTGAGTTTATTTCTCTTTTAAAATAGATTCTGATAAAATGAAATGTTAACTTCCTTATGAACACTAAACATGCAGTTCCTTCTGCATTATCATTGCTAATTATAAATTGCTTGAGAAGTGGTGGATCCACTTCCCTGTTGGCATACAGCACACAGAGTCAAAGCAGGTTGAAGTACAGGCACTGTACTAGAATCAGTAGTCAATGAACCGGCTTACAAGTCGGGACCTGAAGGCAGAACAAACGGGCTAATAAATCTGACAGGGTCAAGACAGGAAACAGATCCAAAGTAACAGATCACTGGCAGGTACATCTAAGATCAGTCACTCAGTAATAAACACACTCACCTGTTCCTCTTTGTTGTTTATGACCACCAGATCTGCTCCTCTCTGCTGACAGTACTCTCTGCTGCTACCCCAATTTTTCCTCTCATTAGATTTAAAGTAACAACTGCATCCAAATCTCTTCCATCCTTCAGGACACCACTTCCCTAAATGTCAAACATGTTTTAAAGATAGATGTCATGTCATTCAGTGTCAAATTGATTAATAGTTTCACTGTTGAGTTAAAGATCTCCAAATACCAAACCATTTCAACGGCATGAAACAATTATACTTAAAAGTAAAGACAGAGTCAATTTATATAATGTAAATTGGTTTAATACTGTGCCTGGTTGCATAAAACCACTTAGACTAAGGTTGCCCTTAAATTTTCATCTAAGGATGCCTTAAAAAAAATGAGTTGCATAAAATCACCATAATGATTTCCTTAGGATGTCGTAAGGGAAAACTCGTTGATCTCTAAGTATTTGCCCTTAGCTACTGAAGTATTCCCTTATGCATTGCTTGAAGGACCTTAGTAACCATTTTCTTACCATTCTCTTAAAAGGGAAATAATTTGTGAAATATAATTCAAGATAACATCACAGAGCATTAAAGTTTTATTGCAGTTAAACTGCAGAACAGAGCGTCAATAGTTTTTAATAATACCTTCTCATACTGTGCATATATCAACAAGTAGGCTTCAATTTTAGTTCATTATTTTTGTGTATAAAGTTGCTGCAGTGAACACAATTATGCTAAAGTTGTAGTTTTGTTTCCTAAACCTAAAGAAGTTGTAGTTTTATTGCCTGAACCTGAGGAAGTTATAGTTTTGTCGTCTAAACCTAAAGAAGCCTTTTTCAGTGTTCAAAACGTGACGTTTCATTCAGTTTTACATGTTGGAACGTGTTGCTTTTAGGTTTCACTTTTACTTTTACAACGTAGTAGGCATAATAGGTCCCTATTGACCCTTCATCTATGTTGCTTATACTGACTGATAACACCTATTAAATGGCCCGATAACAGTTGAATTGGATGATTATTTCTTGCCACAACCTCTGCTTGTGTGTATTGGCTATCGCTGTGTAGGGACCTGCCATTTTTGGTGGCAGACACAGTGAACTGTCTCAGGATCCTTACCATTGGTCAGTGGACCAAACTCAGCTCCTCATTGGCTACAGTAACATTTCACCCAGAGGTGTGAAATTCACACAGAACAAAACCAGAGGAATGTCCTTTGTTCCTTCTCTTTCGACTCTTTGCTCTTCACCTCCTGACACAAGCTGACCAGCTGCTGGAGGTGACCCACAGCTCTTTCTTCTCATCTGCTCATCTCTCCTGACGTGTGAGAGGTGAGCTGCTGCGCTCTCTCTGCTCTTCATCTCCTCAACCCAGGCTGACCTGGTTGAGGTGAACGGCTCTCAAGTCCAGAACTTGCAAAACAGTTCTGCTTCTGATCTATGGTCTGTTAGGAAACAGACATAGCCACAAGGAACCAAACGGCAGACGACGCGAGTGCTCTGCCCTTTCCGCCAGCTAACTTCAAGCTATCAAGCAAAGAAGTTAGCACCAAACTAACAGCAAAGACGACCTCTTTGACTTGGAACCACAACTTCAACAAATGGAATCACAAACCCTTTTCTTCCATGGATTGGTAACGTACTGGGCCTTAGCATTAGCAATCGCACAGGGCTGAGCAAGACTGTCCAACTTTGATTTCTAGAAAGTACTTGTATTGATTTGGTTTAATGTTATTCATTGAGTTTGACTGTGTTGATTTATCTGTATTTGATTTTTGGGTAATTGGCTTCGCCACATCTGATGTGTTTAGTTTATGCTTCACATAGACAAGGTTTTGCATGCAAACTAACCATCTTTTCTAACCCACTGCATATCTAACACACATAAAGATCACATACAGAAACTGTGAATTAGTTAAACATAAACATACAGCTTCAGATAATCTTAACCCCACATCACCCCCCTCTCTGTCCTTCTTCTCAGAAGAACAAAGAGGTCATGTGGTGACATGCTGATGGCCATCTTTGATTCCGCCATCTTTGATTCCGCCATCTTTGTAGTTTTACAGTGCCCGCCATTTTGTTTGTAGGCCATACAGACATTTTGAGACAAGAACCCATCTTGTTTCCCCCCCCCTCTCTCTCTCTCACACACACACACCCACACACACACACACACTGTGTTTGGTTTGTTTAGTTTAGTTATTTAGTTAGATTAATATTGTGTTTTGAACCTTTATTATCTTGTAAATAAATGTTTGTGGAATATACACGCTGTTCTCTTTAATGTTGCACAAGAGTGAATAATGCCAACCTCTGCTACGTCAAGAACTCCGATATCCTTCAACCTTTACTATCTATTTTGGTTATAGTTATTAATTTAATTATTAATCAACGTTCCAAATTGATAGTTTAGCATATATAATGAGACTATATTAACGTTTTGGTCATTGGTCCCTGATTCCAGGGTGGTGCCCCGTTTATTATTGATGTTTATTGATAATCTTTATTAATATTAATAATTCTATTATTATTTATTAATTAATTTGCTAATAACCAAAACCTACCAAAGTAGAACCCCTACAGCTGGGTTGAACTTGAATAATATGCTTGCGATTTCCATATTCTTGTTGTACATTTCACCTTCAATCCAGTTTGGCTTTCTTTTTTCTTTTTTTATTCTCTTTGTCCATTTTTGAGAAGTTATAATGACAAAATCATTAATGCTGCTGCTGTCTAGATGAAGTGAGTGAAGCGTAACCATGGTAACTGAAGTCCACATGTGGTGTATTTCGACAGTAACTAGCGTCAAAGCCTTAGTCTAAACACTTAGGTAAGGGGACAACCTAAGAGGATTTATGCAATGCTCCTAAATGAGCTCCTTAGCTTAGGGAAATATTTTGCATAAGAAACAAACTTAAGTCTGAAACTTAAGGTAGTTTATGCAAACGGGGACTGTTTACTGTTTTTGAACTTCTCTCACCTTCAATTTTGCCCTTCAGCTGCTTTACTTCATCCTGTACCTGACTGTGGTTGAATGATAAGTCTTGAGAAAAACAAGAAAGACAATGTAAAAATAGTTATGCTTATTAGGCAGTGTGAGGTTAGATCCTGTGTATTATGGTATTTTGAAACCTTTCTTACCTGAAACTTTCTCCTGGAGCTGGCTGTTGTTGTAGCTCAGTTGGTCGTATCTGGTCTGCAGCTCGTCTTTTTCTAAAGTGACAGAAATATCTGGTGAGAACAACAAAGTGAGAAACAGACCAACACCAGCAAATAATTCTGCTTTAAACTAAAGACAGAATTAAGTTACATCCTGTGCATAATGAAATATCACTATTAAATTGGGATTCAGTTATTTGGTGTACCTGTCCTTTAACAGAACCCATTTTCATTCACATATCTTGAAGTCAGAGGTCAGCAGGACCACTTTGAAAATGGCCATGACAGTGTTGAGTTTGGAACGTTATTTAACCTCCTTCACTACAATTTAGTATGACATGGTTGATACCGATGGATTCCTTAGGTTTTTCTAGTTTCATATGATGCCAGTATCTTCACTCTAGCCCGCTACAACATCCTAAATATTGATTGGGTTAATACGTTAAAGAAATTAGTGACGTTAAAACAAATTAACACGTTATTATCGTGTTAACTTTGACAGCCCAAGTTTCAATTTCACTTTTACAAAAAACAAGTTAGACGTGAAAATATTTGTGCTTTTTTAATATGCAGTGTGAGGTTAGATCCTGTGTATTATGGTATTTTGAAACCTTTCTTACCTGAAACTTTCTCCTGGAGCTGGCTGTGGTTGTTGCTCAGCTCGTCGTATCTGGTCTCCAGCTGGTTGTATCTGGTCTCCAGTTGGTCGTATCGGGTCTGCAGCTCGTCTTTTTCCGAAATGACAGAAATATCTAGTGACAATAACAAAGTAAGAAACAGACCAACACCAGCAAATAATTCTGCTTTAAACTGAAGACCGAATTAAGGTACATCCTGTGCATAATGAAATATCGCTATTAAATTGGGATTCAGTTATTTGGTGTACCTGTCCTTTAACCTCCTCTGTATGTTGACTCTTTGGTACTCATAGAATCCATTTTCATTCACATATCTTGAGGTCAGAGGTCAACAGGACCACTTTGAAAATGGCCATGACAGTGTTGAGTTTGGAACGTTATTTAACCTCCTTCACTACGAGCTAGTATGACATGGTTGGTACCGATGGATTCTGTAGGTTTTCTAGTTTCATATGATGCCAGTATCTTCACTCTAGCCTGCTACAACATCCGAAAGATTGATTGCGTTAATACGTTAAAGAAATTAGTGGCGTTAAAACAAAGTTAACACGTTCTTATCATGTTAACTTTGATAGCCCAAGTTAGAACATGTTGCTTTTAAGTTTCACTTTCACTTTTACAACGTAGTAGCCATAGTAGGCCCCTACTGACCCACATCTATGGTGTTTATAGCGAGCGATAACGCCCATTCAATAGTCAACAGTTAACAGTTGAATCAAGTGCCTTTAAAGCCTGAAGATGAGACCATTTCAGTACACTATTGGTTCAGTACTTTGTGCCCAGTAGTTGTTGGGTGTTGTATTTTATCTTACACTGTACGGATAAGAAGATGATTCCCATTATCATCAGAAAGCACAGCACTCCCAGACAGAGAGCAGCAGGCCTGAAAGGCCTCGTTTGGACGGCTGGAGGATGTTTCTCAGTCAGCGGTCCTGAAGTGACAAAACACACAGAGAGCGGGTCCATTAAAGGGAACCAACATGGATGTCATAGTTTTAACATTTCCCTCTGTTACGATAACATTTGACTGTGGTTGGGTGACATCCGTCAGACACATTTCAACACTTATGTAAACCAGTTATTAAAGTAAAACAAACAAGAACTCATCTCAAATGTTGAGTTACAACGGACCTTTTAAATGTACAACTGACGTACAACTTTGCATCCTCCCCCTCTTCAGTGTCTCTCTCCGTTCTCTCTGAATTGATAATGATGCTCAACTGACCTTGTCATGCTGCACTTCCTTTCCCTTCCTGTCTTGTGGTTTGCACCTCTCTTGTGAAGCTGTCTTTACCAGTTAGTGCTTCTTCAGTTCTCAGAAATGATGCTTGTTAAATGTTCTCATAACCAACAGGAATGATGCCCAAAACAAGTTTGTGTTTAAAAAAAGAAATTTTGTGGTAATTTGAAATAAAGTGGCACCAAATCACAGCAGCATAACTAACTACAGGAAACAGCTGTAAAACACAAGGTTTCATAGCGTACATGTAGGTCTATAGAAACAAACAGAGATGCTGATGGGCTGCAGCTCCTTTGTCATTGGAAAGATGAGTCTCATCATCACATCAGTCCAACATGATTTAAAGGAAAAACCACCAACATACAATGATTTTTTTTTTATTAATATCGATTTGTCATAATTTCTCACTTACCTCCTTTGTGTGACTGAATATCAGCGTGGTCATCTCTGATAACGTCTGCACTCTCGTAGATAACAACCTCCGATTCCTCCCACTCTTCGTCCTGTACCTTTCTGTTGTATCTCACCTTCTTTGTTAAATCTGGTTTGGCATAAATATCTGAGGACATCTTGAGAGGACCGAGACAATTGAACCGTTTGGTTGGTTGCAATGCTGCTGTAAAACTTTAATGTTTTACTAGTATAGTATGCGGTACTAACTGTCGTAGATATAAATTCAATAAGGTAATATACTGTACTCATGCTGCTGCTGCCCGTGTTGCTTTGCCCGGCTTCTGTCTGGTTTCAGTAGAGAACAAAAAGGAAGTATCAACACACGCACACGCACACACACACACACACACACACACACGCACACAGTCGTGTACTTCTATCTTTGTGAGGACACTCATTGACATAATGCATTCCCTAGCCCCTTACCTTAACCCTAACCCAAACCTAATTCTAACCTGGACCTTAAAATGAAGTTTGAACCTTCAAATATATATATATACTGTATATATATTGGGCTTGAGTTTGCCATGTTATGATTTGAGCATATTGTTTTATGCTAAATGCAGTACCTGTGAGGGTTTCTGGACAATATCTGTCATTGTTTTGTGTTGAGAATTGATTTACAATAATAAATATATACATACATTTGCATAAAGCAGCATATTTGCCCACTCCCATGTTGACAAAGGTATTAAATACTTGACAAATCTCCCTTTAAGGTACATTTTGAACAGATAAATAATGTGTGTTAAATCACAATTAAATATTTCAATCGATCTATTCTCATACAACGGTTCATATGATATCTTACGTAAAGTTATTCCCCATTTTTTCGGGTGTTTTCCTACGAATGTTCAGCGTCAATTTTTCGTTTCAGTCTTTTCAAAATAAACTTCTGTCTTAACAGGAAACAACTTTGTCAGGTTTAGGCTGCGAAACTACTTAATTAGGTTCAAGAAATATCTTAGTTAAGTTACACCACGCCGGAAGCGGCATAACTTAAATACGGAAGTTACGTAACAAAAACTACTTATTTAGGTTTAGGAAAAGATGGCGGATTGGGTAAGAATAACACTGGGAGTTGTGTAACTTAAGTACGGAAGTCATGTGAAGTTGACTTCTGGTTTCACATGGAACCTCCTTCACCGGCCTCCTGGACAAAGTCCGGTGTTTTTAGATCCACCCATCCATCCCGACCTCCTACCTGCTACTCTTTATACTTCCTGGTTCACAATTACGTGTATTACAAACAAATTGATTTTATGAGATGTATTCAAATTACATGGCTACGAACAGTGTTTGAGAAAACCCTGATTTATTTGTTATTTAAATAATTTATTTTAATATTATTCATTTATATTATATTTTGTATTTGCTCAAAAGAAAAGTGAAAATTGAGAGAGAGAGAGAGAGTGGAGTTTTTTCACCCCCCTCACCCCCCACACACACACAAACACACATACATGCACGCGCACACACACACACACACACACACAGCAGGTTAACAGTTTGGCCAAAACAGGAAATGATTCTTTTCTCAGTTATTTCTGTTGCCAAAACTGAAACTGTTACATTTAATGAGGTTAAAATTTGACCGCTGATCAACTAAAATAGATATCCTGATTTGGAACAGTGTATTAGACAATAAATCTAATCTCCAAATGTCAAAAGTTTTTGATCCTAAATCACAGCATGGCTTTTTCTATGGTGTTCCTCATGGTCTTGGCGTCTTAATGTGGTAATTTGGAGGGATTATTAATCATTTTTATCAATTCTCAAGTGGTAAAAAATTGTTAAATTTAGCACCAAATCTGTGTAACAAATGGTATCAACCCAAAAATTGCTGCAACAAGTTATGAGACGTAATAGAGCATGGGGATGGCAGAATATACTCCTATCACTACAGCAACTTGACACACAGTGCTGAGCTGCATCTCAGATTAATCTTCAGGTTCCCAGTTTTCAGATGATGTACACCACTTCTATGTGACATCTACTGTTGACCTGCTATCTCCCCCTAAAAAAAGACAAAAACCAGTCTAATGTGGGTCTCAGAGGGTTAATGCACCACAGTGGATGACCCTTTTTTTAATTTTGAACACTGCTTGACCTTTCCTCTAGCGTCTAGCTCACTACTCTGCATGTACCTTCCTTCTAATATTATGTTCTTTTTAATTCAACATTTTGGACTGTTTGTACTTTTAAATTTGTCACTTCAAAGTAATGCAGATCAGTTAATTTTCTCACGTTTGCCTTTATTATGTTGTTTTTGAAGCGAGGGAACTATTGGAAAAGTGAGGGAGAAATGACAATGCAATGAACACAATTACATCACAGTTACACGGCGTACATGTTAGTCTCGATAGATCACTTTCTCACAGATCCATCGTTTGGATCCACCGTTGGTTTGGCGCCAGGTCCCGTCCAGATCAATATATGCTGTGGAGTTGGTGTCATACTCAGGTTTTGTATTCTCGCCCATCTTCCAGGCACTGTAGAACAAACATTACATTGTTACGGGTAAAAGCCACTAAAAAAAGAGAGATTATTTATATAATAATGCAGTTTTTGTGCTTGGAAACTCTCATAGAATGAATTCAGGACTGACACTCCTCTTGATATTTAGTTTCCTTATGTCTTTCAACTGGTATGTATACCATAGAAGAAGAATTTCAGAAAGTGAAATGAGATTTATTTTTCTTTTGAACAATTTGTTTATTTTTTGGTTGGCTTTGAAGAGGGCAGCCCAGAGGAGGATTCATATGAACATGTCGGTGCCCCCATGTGGTCGAAGAATAGACTGCAAGTTCATTATCTTGAGCTGTCAGGAGCCGAGATCAGTGGCTTCAACCTTTTGACTTATTGAATATGAGCAAAACAAAATGGCACAAGTCATTGCAAATTCAGTTCTTTGATTCAGATTGTGTGAAGATGAAAATCATAGTAATCATAATTTGCTTTGATGTCAATTTAAAACCATGGGTTGCATTGTTCATTGATTATCTGTGAGTGAGGAAGTGCTAATTTAAAATTAAAATATTGAATTAAAAACACTAACATTATTTGAAAACATGACCAATTTGATTTTTTATTGTTATTTTGTCTTTCTTGATTTTTCTGTTTTCAATTTCTTCCAACTATTAGCTATAAACAATGACCCTGATATATCATGATTTTAAAAAAATAAATAGAATTCTCATGAATATGTTTCTGTTGATGATCCGTCCACCCATTTCCATTCAACTTCCCATTCGCTTGTCCATTTTTTGTTTGTCTCTGCCTTCAGACCGATCCAGAAAGCTTCAGCTTTAATCAACTCCTTGACAAAATCCTGAAAATTTTGAAAGAGAGCAGATAATGAATCCTCTGTTGATACACTGATATTTCTGTGGTCGTGAATACATGTTTCATGTTTTAACCATCACTGAAGGACAGAAATCCTTCGCGATGAAGCAAAAATCGAAAGAAATACCGCGATGAAAAGTACTTTTTTTATTCTGAAACTACGAAAAATTGGTAACATTTTATAATAACCATCATTTATAAATGGTAAATTGATAGTTAATTAAACTTAGTTAATGTTTTTTTTTTTACTGTTAACAAAAAATTAAATGATAATTGATAATGTTTATTCATTATTAATAATGTTATAATTTTTTTTTACCATTAGTATGTGTAATATGAAATAATTAGTTTATACTTTCTATATTGTATCAAAGGTCACTGTTACCTCACATCAGTCCCATTCTCGGGAACACCTTGAGCAAATTTTTTCAGATTTGGCAAAAACGTCCATTTGGACTCAAAGATGAAGTGATTAGATTTTGGTGGTCAATGATGAAGTGATGACAGGCATCAAAAGCACTACAAATAATCACACAGACACACAAAAAGGATCTGCATGTACAAAAACATATGCCATGCAAATAACACAGACATACTGTACATGCACGGACAGACATAAGCACGTCAACAGACACTCACGTGTTCGGTTTTGCTGTTTATAACCACCAGATCTGCTCCTCTGCTCTGACAGTCTTTCCTGCTCTCTGTCCAGTTCTTCATCTCAGTAGATTGGTAGTAACAACTCGATTTAAATTTCTCCCATTCTGTGTTACATCAAGTGTTTTATTGGCATATTTCAAATGACTTAATGACAAATATATAAATTTATATTGTTCCTTTTTAAACATTTCTAACCTGTGATGTTCCCCTGTGTCTGGTTTTCTGTCTGACACTGGCAGCCACCTTTGCTCAGGTTGTCCCCTTGGGTCTGCTGAAGTTGGATGCTGAGCTTGTTCTTTTCCCGAGTGATTGAAATATCTGGTGAAAACCACAAAAAAAAGAGACAGGGCAGTGATGTAAAACCAAACCCATTAATCAAGGTTTTGACTCAAGATATGACATTAAAATAAAGACAAGGTCCTCACTGAGTATGGACAACACAATGACTCCAACTACCAGCAGGAGACAGAGTAGACCCAGAACCAGTGCAGCAGCTTTAAAAGGGTTTCTTTGGACAGCTGGAAGATGCTTTCGAGTGCGTGCTCCTGCAGAGGAAAAGTACACGCAGAACACATTTCTATTTAGCATGTTTGTGAGATCTTAATCTCAACCAAGTACAGGAAACAACCCCAACATTTACACACATAATGAGACAAAATATATAATCTTCATATCTGTGGCCGGCAGCTCCTCGAGCATGAAAACATCAACTCTACTTGAGCTCAGAGCAAGCTGATTTAATGTGGCAACAGTGTGCTATGTTGGCAATTAGTAATCATTCTACACCTTTAAAATACTGTATGACACAAGGCACACATTAAAGGGCGGGTCCATCTATGTTCTTTTCCGTTTTTTTACAAATGAAAACGCCCACTCAGCCGTTAGCAAAAAGCAGTGACGTAGATTACCAAAGTGAGCTAATGAATAAGGTTATGAATATTGTGAACGCTAGCACTAGCTGAGTCAACATTAGTTAATGTAAGTTTGGAGATAACTGACAGGGGTTGTATGTGTACTCCGGTCTTCTTATTGTTTTTATCAATGGAGTCTGGTGGCTTTGAAGAGAGCAATATAATCAATATCAGTTTAAGTGTACACTATATTTAGAATATTTTCACCACTTTACGTCGCCGTCAGGCAGCCCTTTCTGACAGGGAACTGAAGCCATTTTATTGCTCTCTTCAACGTCACCAGACTTCATTAACAAAAAGAGTAATTTTACCTCTCAGAACACGGGGGTTGCTGGTCTACCGCTGCATCGATCGGTTAGTTTGTTTGTGTTATTGTGTGACTTTCGGATCCGAACTAACGTGGCGTCCACAACGCCAGCGCCCAGCAGCAAAGGTACGCCCTCGCCATTTTGGACTGTAATCGAGTCAGATTTAAAGATCTTCAAAAATAATAATAATAATGGACGACCCTTTAAAAAACATGAATTAAACCACAACTGTAAAACACCGCTGAACTTTTAAACTTCACAGTTTCGCAAACTGTTTCTTTTTTTGTTTGTTTATTTTTGATATAAGAGTTTCTTCCTTCATTTTTTGTTTTCTGAGTTGTGGCCAGAGCTGCTGTCACGCTACAGTTCACATTTGTCTTTCAATTTTTGTTGTTTACTGCATTGCGGAAACGCAATGAACAGTTCAGCAATATTGGTTTGCATGCAGGTATTGTAGATATGCTCGATTTTGTCATATTGCCACTGTGAATATACTACAGAACAAGATTACAGTACTGGCACGCAGCGCAAGAGCACACATGTGAGCCGACTCATAAAAAAAACATCATGTTAATGTTACAGCGACTGGATTTCAATATTTCAAAGATATTTTTTGTCACACGTACATTCAATATGTGCAGTGAAATGCCGACTGTGCTGAAAAGCAAGCGAGGATTAAAGATTAATTATTAGAATAAGAGTAAAAAATTGGATAAAAAAATCAAAGATAAATATATAAGTGTTAAATGTGTGAAGGTGGTAAAATGTCACAGTTGTAAATCTTATAAAGGCTCGAGAGCAAATATTCTTATGATAAATATTATTATAACTTCATTAATATCACCACAATCATGTACACTTGTCACTTATAGCCGAGCCCCTAATTATAATATACAGTTTCAGTTGTTTCTTGTTATATTAGCTAATATTTAGTATTGATTATAAATGATTTAATACCTACGTACCTCTAACTTGTTTGGAAACGTGAAGATCTCTGTCCTCGCTGTAGTAGATGTCGACCTGTCTCTCAACTCTCTCTCCTCTGTCCTCTCTGGCACTTTTGCTGTATTTCACATTCATGGTCAAATCTGGGTCTTCATAAATGTTGGAAGACATTTTAAGGCTTTCAACTGAGAAAGTCTCTAGAGCATTAACTCAATATATATATATATATAACTTTTATGCGCTACTCTGATGTCGCTGTTTTCTGCGTCTGTCTCTCTGTTCAGCAGTAAAGGAAGTAGTAGCAGGAAAACACTGCAACATTTTTATCACCGCTCGGTAAAAACCTCTCAACTAATTGGACGATTACATTTTTTTTTCAATCTTCCTTTGAGATTGTGAAACTCTTCTTTTCTCAATTTACAAGTATGAGAGCTGGGGGGGGGTGGAGGCTGGTTCTGGCGGAGGTTTGATATGTGCTCTGTGGTTTGTCGAGTCTGCTAAAGCACTTGAAGGTTGTTCGCCGAATTCAGATCATTCACTGATAATGACGTTGAAATATCAGTGTTGCTGCTGTTGTTTGTTAGAATAGACTACACTGCAGGATCAAATGATGGAATTCAAACACCACATAACGGATCAAACACTGAACTGGCAAAAGAACCAACATGATGAGACAAATGGCTTCAAAATGTCCTGGTTTTTAACCCCCTGAGATCCGCGATCTTGACCGACTTTACTGTCTTTCAGAGGCCGCAGCAGGGACTAAATTTTGGCGAGGGAAAAACTGGCATGGCCATTTTCAAAGCGGTCCCTTGACCTCTGACCTACAGACATGCAGTATAAATGTGTTATTCTAAAATGGTGTGTTTGCTCTGCATACCGGGGACCCTAAAGACTCTTGAATTACATAAATGTGGTCCTGTGGTGACCTCTAGGATAATCACAGCCTCATGAAACTTTACAGTCACAAACTAAAGACCTAGAGCATTCAGAGGATGGATGGATCAGACTAGAGACCTAGAGCATTCAGAGGATGGATGGATCAAACTAGAGACCTAGAGCATTCAGAGGATGGATGGATCAAACTAGAGACCTAGAGCATTCAGAGGATGGATGGATCAAACTAGAGACCTAGAGCATTCAGAGGATGGATGGATCAAACTAGAGACCTAGAGCATTCTGAGGATGGATGGATCAAACTAGAGACCTAGAGCATTCGGAGGATGGATGGATCAAACTAGAGACCTAGAGCATTCGGAGGATGGATGGATCAGACTAGAGACCTAGAGCATTCAGAGGATGGATGGATCAAACTAGAGACCTAGAGCATTCAGAGGATGGATGGATCAGACTAGAGAGCTAGAGCATTCGGAGGATGGATGGATCAAAGCAGAGACCTAGAGCATTCGGAGGATGGATGGATCAAACTAGAGACCTAGAGCATTCATCGGAGGATGGATCAAACTAGAGACCTAGAGCATTCGGAGGATGGATGGCTTCCCTAGCTATAGATTGACAATAAGGGGGTTTCTGAGCAGTTTACACAACCGAAGTGCTCACCATCCAATCGCCGAAAAATACAATTCTTGCAGAAAATATCAAAAATATCAAACGTTTTTGATCCCAAATCACAGCATGGCTTTTTCTATGGTGTTCCTCAAGGTCTTGGTGTCTTAATGTGCTATTTTGGAGGGATAACTGATCATTTCTATCAATTCTGGAGTGGTAAAAAAATGGTTAAATTTAGCACCAAATCGGTGTAGCAAATGGTATCAACCCAAAAATTGCTGCAATAAGTTATGAGACGTAATAGAGCATGGGGATGGCAGAATATACTCCTATCACTACAGCAACTTGACACACAGTGCTGAGCAGCATCTCAAATTAATTTTCAGATGATGTACACCACTTCTATGTGACATCTACTGTTGACCTGCTATCTCCCCCTAAAGACTCCCTGTACCACCCTAAAAAAGACAGAAACGGGTCTCTTGTGGGTCTCAGAGGGTTAACAAGGCGTCCTGAAGTCAAACATACTTTGACTGAAATGTTTGCTACGGATGTGACTTAATCTGTTATCATCACTACCGTCATTTCTCTGCATTATTTCACAATATCAGATGTTAAACTGGGTGAGCTGAAGTCTTTAAGAAATCTGATATGACCATGAGCATACGAGGAACGATGTCAAAGCTGAACATGATGAAGCTTTATAGACAAAACTAAAGTAACTTTTAATATCTGAGAACTCGTTCGTAGGTTGTTTGTGACTAGAAGACGACACGGAGCAGCCACAGGATTGCATACTGTATGTGGATTAAAAAGCTCTAATAACGTCTGCACTCTCGTAGATAACAACCTCCGATTCCTCCCACTCTTCGTCCTGCACCTTTCTGTTGTATCTCACCTTCTTTGATAAATCTGGTTTGGCATAAATATCTGAGGACATCTTGAGAGGACCGAGACAATTGAACCGTTTGGTTGGTTGCAATGCTGCTGTAAAACTTTAATGTTTTACTAGTATAGTATGCGGTACTAACTGTCGTAGATATAAATTCAATAAGGTAATATACTGTACTCATGCTGCTGCTGCCGGTGTTGCTTTGCCCGGCTTCTGTCTGGTTTCAGTAGAGAACAAAAAGGAAGTATCAACACACGCACACACACGCACACACACACACACGCACGCACGCACGCACGCACGCACGCGCACACACACACACACACACACACACACACACACACACACTCACACACACACACACACACACACGCACACAGTCGTGTACTTCTATCTTTGTGAGGACACTCATTGACATAATGCATTCCCTAGCCCCTTACCTTAACCCTAACCCAAACCTAATTCTAACCTGGACCTTAAAATGAAGTTTGAACCTTCAAATATATATATATACTGTATATATATTGGGCTTGAGTTTGCCATGTTATGATTTGAGCATATTGTTTTATGCTAAATGCAGTACCTGTGAGGGTTTCTGGACAATATCTGTCATTGTTTTGTGTTGTTAATTGATTTACAATAATAAATATATACATACATTTGCATAAAGCAGCATATTTGCCCACTCCCATGTTGATAAAGGTATTAAATACTTGACAAATCTCCCTTTAAGGTACATTTTGAACAGATAAATAATGTGTGTTAAATCACAATTAAATATTTCAATCGATCTATTCTCATACAACGGTTCATATGATATCTTACGTAAAGTTATTCCCCATTTTTTCGGGTGTTTTCCTACGAATGTCCAGCGTCAATTTTTCGTTTCAGTCTTTTCAAAATAAATTTCTGTCTTCACAGGAAACAACTTTGTCAGGTTTAGGCTGCGAAACTACTTAATTAGGTTCAAGAAATATCTTAGTTAAGTTACACCACGCCGGAAGCGGCATAACTTAAATACGGAAGTTACGTAACAAAAACTACTTATTTAGGTTTAGGAAAAGATGGCGGATTGGGTAAAAATAACACTGGAAGTTGACTTTTGGTTTCACATGGAACCTCCTTCACCGGCCCCAGTGTTTTTAGATCCACCCATCCATCCCGACCTCCTACCTGCCACACTTTATACTTCCTGGTTCACAATTACGTGTATTACAAACTAATTGATTTTATGAGATGTATTCAAATTACATGGCGACGAACAGTGTTTGAGAAAACCCTGATTTATTTGTTGTTTAAATAATTTATTTTAATATTATTCATTTATATTATATTTTGTATTTGCTCAAAAGAAAAGTGAAAATTGAGAGAGAGAGAGAGAGTGGAGTTTTTCAACCCACCCCCCCCCACACACACACAAACACACATACATGCACACACACACACACACACACACAAACACACATACATGCACACACACACACACACACACACACACACACACACACACACACACACACACACACACACACACATACATGCACGCACACACACACACACACACACACACACACAGCAGGTTAACAGTTTGGCCAAAACAGGAAATGATTCTTTTCTCAGTTATTTCTGTTGCCAAAACTGAAACTGTTTTTCAACCAAGTTGTTATATTTGATGAGGTTAAAATTTGACCGCTGATCAACTAAAATAGATATCCTGATTTGGAACAGTGTATTAGACAATAAATCTAATCTCCAAATGTCAAAAGTTTTTGATCCCAAATCACAGCATGGCTTTTTCTATGGTGTTCCTCATGGTCTTGGCGTCTTAATGTGGTAATTTGGAGGGATTATTAATCATTTTTATCAACTCTCAAGTGGTAAAAAATGGTTAAATTTAGCACCAAATCTGTGTAACAAATGGTATCAACCCAAAAATTGCTGCAGCAAGTTATGAGACGTAATAGAGCATGGGGATGGCAGAATATACTCCTATCACTACAGCAACTTGACACACAGTGCTGAGCTGCATCTCAGATCAATTTTCAGGTTCCAGCTTTCAGATGATACACAACTTCTATGTGACATCTACTGCTGACCTGCCATCTTCAAAAAGACAAAAACCAGTCTAATGTGGGTCTCAGAGGGTTAATGCACCACAGTGGATGACCCTTTTTTTAATTTTGAACACTGCTTGACCTTTCCTCTAGCGTCTAGCTCACTACTCTGCATGTACCTTCCTTCTAATATTATGTTCTTTTTCATTCAACATTTTGGACTGTTTGTACTTTTAAATTTGTCACTTCAAAGTAATGCAGATCAGTTCATTTTCTCACGTTTGCCTTTATTATGTTGTTTTTGAAGCGAGGGAACTATTGGAAAAGTGAGGGAGAAATGACAATGCAATGAACACAATTACATCACAGTTACACGGCGTACATGTTAGTCTCGATAGATCACTTTCTCACAGATCCATCGTTTGGATCCACCGTTGGTTTGGCGCCAGGTCCCGTCCAGATCAATATATGCTGTGGAGTTGGTGTCATACTCAGGTTTTGTATTCTCGCCCATCTTCCAGGCACTGTAGAACAAACATTACATTGTTACGGGTAAAAGCCACTAAAAAAAGAGAGATTATTTATATAATAATGCAGTTTTTGTGCTTGGAAACTCTCATAGAATGAATTCAGGACTGACACTCCTCTTGATATTTAGTTTCTTTATGTCTTTCAACTGGTATGTATACCATAGAAGAAGAATTTCAGAAAGTGAAATGAGATTTATTTTTCTTTTGAACAATTTGTTTATTTTTTGGTTGGCTTTGAAGAGGGCAGCCCAGAGGAGGATTCATATGAACATGTCGGTGCCCCCATGTGGTCGAAGAATAGACTGCAAGTTCATTATCTTGAGCTGTCAGGAGCCGAGATCAGTGGCTTCAACCTTTTGACTTATTGAATATGAGCAAAACAAAATGGCACAAGTCATTGCAAATTCAGTTCTTTGATTCAGATTGTGTGAAAATCATAGTAATCATAATTTGCTTTGATGTCAATTTAAAACCATGGGTTGCATTGTTCATTGATTATCTGTGAGTGAGGAAGTGCTAATTTAAAATTAAAATATTGAATTAAAAACACTAACATTATTTGAAAACATGACCAATTTGATTTTTTATTGTTATTTTGTCTTTCTTGATTTTTCTGTTTTCAATTTCTTCCAACTATTAGCTATAAACAATGACCCTGATATATCATGATTTTAAAAAAATAAATAGAATTCTCACGAATATGTTTCTGTTGATGATCCGTCCACCCATTTCCATTCAACTTCCCATTCGCTTGTCCATTTTTTGTTTGTCTCTGCCTTCAGACCGATCCAGAAAGCTTCAGCTTTAATCAACTTCTTGACAAAATCCTGAAAATTTTGAAAGAGAGCAGATAATGAATCCTCTGTTGATACACTGATATTTCTGTGGTCGTGAATACATGTTTCATGTTTTAACCATCACTGAAGGACAGAAATCCTTCGCGATGAAGCAAAAATCGAAAGAAATACCGCGATGAAAAGTACTTTTTTTATTCTGAAACTACGAAAAATTGGTAACATTTTATAATAACCATCATTTATAAATGGTAAATTGATAGTTAATTAAACTTAGTTAATGTTTTTTTTTTTACTGTTAACAAAAAATTAAATGATAATTGATAATGTTTATTCATTATTAATAATGTTATAATTTTTTTTTACCATTAGTATGTGTAATATGAAATAATTAGTTTATACTTTCTATATTGTATCAAAGGTCACTGTTACCTCACATCAGTCCCATTCTCGGGAACACCTTGAGCAAATTTTTTCAGATTTGGCAAAAACATCCATTTGGACTCAAAGATGAAGTGATTAGATTTTGGTGGTCAATGATGAAGTGATGACAGGCATCAAAAGCACTACAAATAATCACACAGACACACAAAAAGGATCTGCATGTACAAAAACATATGCCATGCAAATAACACAGACATACTGTACATGCACGGACAGACATAAGCACGTCAACAGACACTCACGTGTTCGGTTTTGCTGTTTATAACCACCAGATCTGCTCCTCTGCTCTGACAGTCTTTCCTGCTCTCTGTCCAGTTCTTCATCTCAGTAGATTGGTAGTAACAACTCGATTTAAATTTCTCCCATTCTGTGTTACATCAAGTGTTTTATTGGCATATTTCAAATGACTTAATGACAAATATATAAATTTATATTGTTCCTTTTTAAACATTTCTAACCTGTGATGTTCCCCTGTGTCTGGTTTTCTGTCTGACACTGGCAGCCACCTTTGCTCAGGTTGTCCCCTTGGGTCTGCTGAAGTTGGATGCTGAGCTTGTTCTTTTCCCGAGTGATTGAAATATCTGGTGAAAACCACAAAAAAAAGAGACAGGGCAGTGATGTAAAACCAAACCCATTAATCAAGGTTTTGACTCAAGATATGACATTAAAATAAAGACAAGGTCCTCACTGAGTATGGACAACACAATGACTCCAACTACCAGCAGGAGACAGAGTAGACCCAGAACCAGTGCAGCAGCTTTAAAAGGGTTTCTTTGGACAGCTGGAAGATGCTTTCGAGTGCGTGCTCCTGCAGAGGAAAAGTACACGCAGAACACATTTCTATTTAGCATGTTTGTGAGATCTTAATCTCAACCAAGTACAGGAAACAACCCCAACATTTACACACATAATGAGACAAAATATATAATCTTCATATCTGTGGCCGGCAGCTCCTCGAGCATGAAAACATCAACTCTACTTGAGCTCAGAGCAAGCTGATTTAATGTGGCAACAGTGTGCTATGTTGGCAATTAGTAATCATTCTACACCTTTAAAATACTGTATGACACAAGGCACACATTAAAGGGCGGGTCCATCTATGTTCTTTTCCGTTTTTTTACAAATGAAAACGCCCACTCAGCCGTTAGCAAAAAGCAGTGACGTAGATTACCAAAGTGAGCTAATGAATAAGGTTATGAATATTGTGAACGCTAGCACTAGCTGAGTCAACATTAGTTAATGTAAGTTTGGAGATAACTGACAGGGGTTGTATGTGTACTCCGGTCTTCTTATTGTTTTTATCAATGGAGTCTGGTGGCTTTGAAGAGAGCAATATAATCAATATCAGTTTAAGTGTACACTATATTTAGAATATTTTCACCACTTTACGTCGCCGTCAGACAGCCCTTTCTGACAGGGAACTGAAGCCGTTTTATTGCTCTCTTCAACGTCACCAGACTTCATTAACAAAAAGAGTAATTTTACCTCTCAGAACACGGGGGTTGCTGGTCTACCGCTGCATCGATCGGTTAGTTTGTTTGTGTTATTGTGTGACTTTCGGATCCGAACTAACGTGGCGTCCACAACGCCAGCGCCCAGCAGCAAAGGTACGCCCTCGCCATTTTGGACTGTAATCGAGTCAGATTTAAAGATCTTCAAAAATAATAATAATAATGGACGACCCTTTAAAAAACATGAATTAAACCACAACTGTAAAACACCGCTGAACTTTTAAACTTCACAGTTTCGCAAACTGTTTCTTTTTTTGTTTGTTTATTTTTGATATAAGAGTTTCTTCCTTCATTTTTTGTTTTCTGAGTTGTGGCCAGAGCTGCTGTCACGCTACAGTTCACATTTGTCTTTCAATTTTTGTTGTTTACTGCATTGCGGAAACGCAATGAACAGTTCAGCAATATTGGTTTGCATGCAGGTATTGTAGATATGCTCGATTTTGTCATATTGCCACTGTGAATATACTACAGAACAAGATTACAGTACTGGCACGCAGCGCAAGAGCACACATGTGAGCCGACTCATAAAAAAAACATCATGTTAATGTTACAGCGACTGGATTTCAATATTTCAAAGATATTTTTTGTCACACGTACATTCAATATGTGCAGTGAAATGCCGACTGTGCTGAAAAGCAAGCGAGGATTAAAGATTAATTATTAGAATAAGAGTAAAAAATTGGATAAAAAAATCAAAGATAAATATATAAGTGTTAAATGTGTGAAGGTGGTAAAATGTCACAGTTGTAAATCTTATAAAGGCTCGAGAGCAAATATTCTTATGATAAATATTATTATAACTTCATTAATATCACCACAATCATGTACACTTGTCACTTATAGCCGAGCCCCTAATTATAATATACAGTTTCAGTTGTTTCTTGTTATATTAGCTAATATTTAGTATTGATTATAAATGATTTAATACCTACGTACCTCTAACTTGTTTGGAAACGTGAAGATCTCTGTCCTCGCTGTAGTAGATGTCGACCTGTCTCTCAACTCTCTCTCCTCTGTCCTCTCTGGCACTTTTGCTGTATTTCACATTCATGGTCAAATCTGGGTCTTCATAAATGTTGGAAGACATTTTAAGGCTTTCAACTGAGAAAGTCTCTAGAGCATTAACTCAATATATATATATATATAACTTTTATGCGCTACTCTGATGTCGCTGTTTTCTGCGTCTGTCTCTCTGTTCAGCAGTAAAGGAAGTAGTAGCAGGAAAACACTGCAACATTTTTATCACCGCTCGGTAAAAACCTCTCAACTAATTGGACGATTACATTTTTTTTTCAATCTTCCTTTGAGATTGTGAAACTCTTCTTTTCTCAATTTACAAGTATGAGAGCTGGGGGGGGGTGGAGGCTGGTTCTGGCGGAGGTTTGATATGTGCTCTGTGGTTTGTCGAGTCTGCTAAAGCACTTGAAGGTTGTTCGCCGAATTCAGATCATTCACTGATAATGACGTTGAAATATCAGTGTTGCTGCTGTTGTTTGTTAGAATAGACTACACTGCAGGATCAAATGATGGAATTCAAACACCACATAACGGATCAAACACTGAACTGGCAAAAGAACCAACATGATGAGACAAATGGCTTCAAAATGTCCTGGTTTTTAACCCCCTGAGATCCGCGATCTTGACCGACTTTACTGTCTTTCAGAGGCCGCAGCAGGGACTAAATTTTGGCGAGGGAAAAAACTGGCATGGCCATTTTCAAAGCGGTCCCTTGACCTCTGACCTACAGACATGCAGTATAAATGTGTTATTCTAAAATGGTGTGTTTGCTCTGCATACCGGGGACCCTAAAGACTCTTGAATTACATAAATGTGGTCCTGTGGTGACCTCTAGGATAATCACAGCCTCATGAAACTTTACAGTCACAAACTAAAGACCTAGAGCATTCAGAGGATGGATGGATCAGACTAGAGACCTAGAGCATTCAGAGGATGGATGGATCAAACTAGAGACCTAGAGCATTCAGAGGATGGATGGATCAAACTAGAGACCTAGAGCATTCAGAGGATGGATGGATCAAACTAGAGACCTAGAGCATTCAGAGGATGGATGGATCAAACTAGAGACCTAGAGCATTCAGAGGATGGATGGATCAGACTAGAGAGCTAGAGCATTCGGAGGATGGATGGATCAAAGCAGAGACCTAGAGCATTCGGAGGATGGATGGATCAAACTAGAGACCTAGAGCATTCATCGGAGGATGGATCAAACTAGAGACCTAGAGCATTCGGAGGATGGATGGCTTCCCTAGCTATAGATTGACAATAAGGGGGTTTCTGAGCAGTTTACACAACCGAAGTGCTCACCATCCAATCGCCGAAAAATACAATTCTTGCAGAAAATATCAAAAATATCAAACGTTTTTGATCCCAAATCACAGCATGGCTTTTTCTATGGTGTTCCTCAAGGTCTTGGTGTCTTAATGTGGTATTTTGGAGGGATAATTGATCATTTCTATCAATTCTGGAGTGGTAAAAAAAATTGTTAAATTTAGCACCAAATCGGTGTAACAAATGGTATCAACCCAAAAATTGCTGCAACAAGTTATGAGACGTAATAGAGCATGGGGATGGCAGAATATACTCCTATCACTACAGCAACTTGACACACAGTGCTGAGCAGCATCTCAAATTAATTTTCAGCTTTCAGATGATGTACATCACTTCTATGTGACATCTACTGTTGACCTGCTATCTCCCCCTAAAGACTCCCTGTACCACCCTAAAAAAGACAGAAACGGGTCTCTTGTGGGTCTCAGAGGATTAACAAAGCGTCCTGAAGTCAAACATACTTTGACTGAAATGTTTGCTACGGATGTGACTTAATCTGTTATCATCACTACCGTCATTTCTCTGCATTATTTCACAATATCAGATGTTAAACTGGGTGAGCTGAAGTCTTTAAGAAATCTGATATGACCATGAGCATACGAGGAACGATGTCAAAGCTGAACATGATGAAGCTTTATAGACAAAACTAAATTAACTTTTAATATCTGAGAACTCGTTCGTAGGTTGTTTGTGACTAGAAGACGACACGGAGCAGCCACAGGATTGCATACTGTGTGTGGATTAAAAAGCTCTAACCTTCACCTGGTTTATCTGCCGATCATAGAAACCACTTCCTTCGTCATATCAGAGTACAGAACGCATCATTTCCTTCCTCTGTAACGTTCATTATGTTATTCAACATTGAAGAGTTATTATAGACGACAGGACTATTATTGGTAGTTAGAGATGTTCTTTAAGTACTGTGAAAGCATAACATTGCATCTTTCAACTTAGATAATAATGATATTTAGTATTTAGCTCTACTAACTCAAGGTCTAATGGTCTAACACCCCATTTACACAAAGCCAATTCATGTGTCTGGGGCTAATTGGAAAGCAATCTAATTGCAAAATATAGAGTAAATGTGTCCAAGAAGAATTCAAAACAGATTTCAGCCCGATTGCCGGTTTGAAGCTACATCCACACCAGACGAGTGTTTTAGGGCCCTTTCAGAATTAATCTCTGTCCATACTACCACGCCTGAATTTCTGACTCTATAATTTCCTAATCTGACACAGTGACCATTTTAACAGACAAAAATAGTATAGAGTCTGATCCCGGCGATCACGTGCTTAAAGCAGCAGTAGGAGAGATTGGAGCAAATAAGATTAAAAAAAGTTATTTTTATAAAACAGTCGCTATATCGTGACAGTAGTGCATGAAACAGGTAACCTGAAAAAAATCATGTTCCTCTGGTGTCCTCCGGTGCTCCTAACGGCATCTGCAAGATTACACAGACCGGAGGAAAACAAGCAGTAAGAGCTGATCTGAGGTCTGCTGTCCAGCTGCCGTCTATGAGAGACGGCTGTCAATCACTCGCCAACTCCGACCAAACGCTCAAACTAGGCAGCGTTGATCAATTATGAATCTGTTACGTTAATGCCTATTTCTCTCCTCATATGTTTTCAGAATCATCTTGTAGTGCACGGTTTAGCTGTAAAATGAGAAAGTTTGTGACGCCGTCGCCATTGTGAAATCTGGTGAATGAACGCCAAGTTCTGGTCACATAACTGGAGCACGGCCAATAGCAACGCTTTCTCAAGGAAATGACCTGTGATTGGTCAAAGTCTCCCGTCATGGACTAGATTTATTAAAGCCTGAAAACAGAGCCATGAGGAGGAGCAGAAGTCTAGTTTTCTCTCAGAACATTTGAATTACAATATGCTGATTATTATTATTATGGGATTTTTGCTCAATGATGCCAAAAATATATATTGCCTACTGAAGCTTTAAGCACGTACCTGGCTGTTTTTGTCTTGGTTCCAATTGTATGTCAGAGAGTCTACAACACAAAAAGAACTGTTGAGGTTAGCCAATCAGCAGTAAGTGTTTAGGAGGGTGTTGCACATGACCAGTTCACGCCATTATCCTCACACCAGACTGTACAAGACGATAAATATCATCATGACAGTCTGTCTTTAACTCTCTCTCTTCAGGGGCCGACCGGACCAGTAGGTGATACAGGTGTACCAGGACCTCAGGGACCTCAAGGACCACAGGGACCCAGTGGACGCTCCATCATAGGACCCCCAGTAAGACAAACACTACTACTCCCATTCTAGCAGATACTTTCTCCATTCATTTCTCTGTTTCTAATTTTGAAAGTTAATTTACATGGTGAAACATTCATAGTAACTTTCCTTGAAGAGTGTATTCTAGAAGATAATATCTACTATCACAGCTTTCTTATATTCAGATGCACCATTGCAACTGTATTTTTTAGTATGTTTTCCATGTTATATTAACGATATAAATACAATAAGAAATATATATTTTTTATCTGCAGGGTGGTCAAGGAGAGAGAGGACAGAAAGGTGAAGCTGGACAACAAGGAGCACAGGTAAAAAAACACAATGTAAAAACACTCACACACACTTTAATAGGCTGCTCTATCAAAAAGTAATCACAACTACAAGCCAAGTATACTTTTCTGTTGGCCTATAAGGCAAGAATACTTCATTATACTGTTCTTAAGTATATATCGATCAAAAAATTAAGTACAAGTAGGATAATTGTCAGTATGGGCAAAGCATACTTAGACTTCTCTGTATACTTGTCAGTTTAAGCCAAGTGTACTTAGACTTTTCTGTATACTTGTAAGTAAAAACCCAAGTATACTTAGACTTTTCTGTATACTTGTCAGTAAAAACTCAAGTGTACTTAGAAATGTCTGTATACTTGTAAGTTTAAGCCAAGTGTACTTAAACTTTTCTGTGTACTTGTCACTTTAAGTCAAGTATACTTAGACTTTTCTGTATACTTGTCAGTAAAAACCCAAGTATACTTAGACTTTTCTGTATACTTGTCAGTATGAGCCAAGTATACTTAGACTTTTCTGTATACTTGTCAGTATGAGCCAAGTATACTTATACTTTTCTGTATACTTCTCAGTATGAGCCAAGTATACTTAGACTTTATGACTAGACTTTGATTAGACTTATATATACTTTTGTTAGGTACTGTATATCTCTGATAAGTACATAAAAAGTCAAACAGAAGGTATACTGTCTTATTTTGAGTTAAAAAGAAGTATACTAAAATAATAGCACACTTAAATAAACTTCTTTTTGGTAAAGGAATCCAACATATTAATTTTCCCTTGAAGCATGTTTGGTGGCATTGTGTGCCAGACTTATTGTTTGGTTAAGGTAAGGTATCATTTAATTTGGGATTATAATGTATGTTAAAGGTAATTTGATGTCAAAGTACTGCTGGGTTATGAATCATCATCCGATCAGGCTCATCAATAAGACACTGAATGACGCTTGTAGCTTTTCACTACATCATTCTACACAATCGGGACAAAACAGCTACCAAACTTTGTTAGAATTGTATCCTTCAGTGATTTAGTCAGAGATAAAAGTGAATTGACATTGTTAGTGACAGAACATCGGGCGGTGTGCTGTTTCAGAAAGGTCTGTTTGCTCAGAAAGAGCCTCCCACCAGTAATCACGGCTCTACAGTAAATTACGACTAATATGACCTTTTGGAAGCAAACAGTTGTCAGATTTTGAATAATGGTGCCATTTGCAAAAGGTTGACTTCTGTTGTTCAAATCTATTTCTATTCCCTGAGTTTGTGACACGACAGTAAAGTTTAATCTCACGGCGTTTCTGCAACAACACAGTTTGTAACAGTAGAGTTAAATGTTTTCTGGGGTTTTTTTTGCCTTCAAAGTTGATAGTTTGTGTTGGTGTGTCGGTGTGTTTCAGGGAGTCGCTGGCAGAGCCGGAGCTACAGGTAGAGAAGGACCTGCAGGAGTCAGAGTGAGTAACCTCAACAATAATACTGCTGATACCAACACTATTATCTCTAATACTGCAGCTACTGGTAACACTGCAAATACTTAATACAATAAAACTACTTAGATTAATGCAAATATGGTTAATGCTACAATTACTTATACTAATATAACTGGTAACAGATCGGTTAGTAATACTTCTCTACTGTTACTACTACTGAAGATATTATTCCTGCTACCTCCACTAATTATACAAATACCACTGCCACTACTAAAAGTCCTATTTTTACCACTACCATTACTATTACTACCACTAATTCTACTAGTACATCTAATACTACAACAGTACCACCATCACTGTTGCTATCAGTGCTACTATCACTACTACTACTACTACTACTACTACTCTTCTGTCTACTACTGTAGTAGTAGAAAAGGTAGAAGTAGTAACTCCTGCTTTTCCCACTGCTACCTCAGTTAACCACTACGGTATGGAGGACAAAACCTGCCAAAATGCAAAATGAATATAGATTATTATCTGGCTCCAGCTTCTCACGTCAGGATTTGTTGCTTTTCTCTGCTTTATATTATATAATAATACAATTAATATTTTTGTTTTGGGTTTTTAAAAAAAAAAAAAAATTTAAATGAATAAATAGATGAATAAATATGCCATTAAATGTGCCAAAAATAAATAAATGTGTGCATTAACTGATTGGTAAAATTATGATATTTCAGTTTTAATTTGCTTCTTTATTTATTTACTGTTGTATTATTTCCCCTATTTATCTACACTTTTATTTAATTTTCTCTTTTATTTATTTATTCATATTTTTTATTATTTTTTAAATTTATTATTGCATTTATTCATATTTATTTATTTATTTATTTATGATTTTCCCTTTGCATTTCCCCCCTATTTATGTCCTGTACTAATAATATTAGCACTAACTATATTTCTAAAATTGCTTCTACTACTACTACTACTTCTCCCACCAATAATTATAGTTTTCAGTTAACACATTTCAAAATGAATTTACAAAATACTTTACCGACAATGGAATGAAATAAAAGATTAGGTGAGCAATGCAAATATCAGAAGGAGCACATTCCTAAACACTTATATATATATATATATATATACTTAATAAATACTTAATAAATTATGTTTTTCTTCTGCTCCACAGGGCCTGCCAGGCAAAGACGGCCCGCCGGGCAGACAGGGTACATCAGGAACTATTGTAAGTCATTATTTAATCTTTATCTGTTGTGTTTGGGACTTTTTAACCTAGAGGTTGATTTTTTTTTGTGAACTGTGACTGTAGGAGATTAATGGGAAGTATTTCAATCTAGAGAAGTTGAAGAGAAAGAGAAACTGCAGACTGGACGCCGTCTTCTTGTCTTTTTAATACTGATCTAAGTGGACCAAAATCATGTAAATCACCTTAAAACTATCAATGTTTTGCTTCCCAAGCTGCAGCTCTCCAGTGCCGTGTTTCATGCATACTTCTTAACCCTCCTGATATTTCCAGGGAGACTCTGGTGGCGTTGTTACCTTCAGTTAGTGAGAGACGGAGAGAGAAATGGAGAAAACTAAGAGAAAGAAATACTCAAAGTTTACGCCAGAGAGATTATTCAGTTTTCTTTCCTGAGAATTAAAAGTACTTATTATTTTGTTATTTTCATTGTTTTAAAGTCACCAGAATGCAGGAAACAAAGTCTCTGGAACTCATCTTTTCTTCTCCCGCTATGGTTTTGAAATCATCCCTGTTTTTGAGGTCTAAAGGTTGCCAAGTATGGTTTCATATTTAAACATGCTGATTGTATTGAGACATGTTGATTATGAGAATACAGTAACTACTTTATACTATTTTCAAATCAGGACTTTTGCAAAGAGTTTAGATCCTACTTTGGTCTCTATTATAGCAGTTGAGAGACAGTTAGAGACTCTGATTCTGATTCTTCTTCCTCATGTCTGTCTCTTCAGGGGACACCAGGAGCCCCGGGGTCCCCGGGTGTTACCGGCAATTCAGGAAAACAGGGAAACCTGGGACCACCGGTGAGTCTGTCAGTCAGCGAACCACAAATATTTCATGTTTCCCCGTCACCTCTCTGACAAAGAGCTGCTGCAGAAGATGTGGACACTGTGTGTACACATCCAGGAGGAGTGTCAGCCAGGCTTAACGGAGTCTGTCAGAGTAACGTGAGAGTGTCTGTCGGCAGGATTAACGGCTTCCTGTCCGGTCTGAAGCTCCATCAAACTGTCTCTGTCACGCACACACATACTGAAACTGGAGCAGAGAGCTGAGTGTTTATGACAAAAAACTCCTGTCAGAGCCTCAACCTGCTTCCTAAAAACGTTTCTCTCGACAGTGATACCACTCACTGAACAAACATGGACAATAATGGGGTTTAAGAGCAGTTTACACAGCACAGTGCTCGCCATCCAATCGCCGAAAAATGCAGAAATCTCCAAATGTCAAAAGTTTTTGATCCCAAATCACAGCATGGCTTTTTCTATGGTGTTCCTCAAAGTCTTGGTGTCTTAATGTGGTATTTTGGAGGGATTATTGATCAGTTTTATCAATTCTCAAGTGATTAAAAAATGGTTAAATTTAGCACCAAATCTGTGTAACAAATGGTATCAACACAAAAATTGCTGCAACAACTTATGAAACATAATAGAGCATGGGGATGACCATCACATATCATAATGTTTTACTTTAATGACTAGAACAAGTTGACACACAGCGCTGAGCTGCATCTCAAATTAATCTTCAGGTTCCCAGCTTTCAGATGATGTAGACCACTTCTATGTGACATCTACTGCTGACCTGCTATCTCTCCCTAAAGACCCCCTGTACTCCCTAAAAAAAGACAAAAAACTTCTCTATTGTGAGTCTCAGGGGGTTAAACATGACGCGGTTATTTTGTGTGGGAGTGACCTTGAGCACGACGCGGAGCGTTAAACTGATTATCAGCTGCTCCGCCACCATCATCAAGGTTTATTGTTCTCAGGTTAAACTAAATATAAGTACAGTCTATTTATCATATTGTGTAACAGAGTTTAGTTTCAGTACGTGACCGCTCGCTGCTTTGGCATTTATTCCTGATTAAAACGAAACCTTCACAGCCAGTAAATCACAGTTCGACTGCGGCGCCAAGGAAGAAATGAGATTCTGTGGGAGGTGAAACAAACTGCTGACAAATTAGTTTTGTATCGCTGTGAAAGAAAAAAAAAAAAACTGTTGTCAAGCATGTAATTACAGATACGTGGGTGGACTGCAGAGAGCTGCTTAACTAATTACCACACGACTGTCAATAGCAGGTCTCGTTGTGAACTTACAGGAGGAAAATATAGTTCAGTTGGAAATGACACTGTTTTAATGGCTCAAACGCAGCTTTAAAGATAATTTAGTCTTTTTTTTACCATCTGTTGTGTGTCCGCTGAAGGCAGCACATTTCTCATACATTTTAACGTGACGTTGAACAAAAGATTACCTAGATGAAGTCTAAATCCAGTCTTCAGTCATTGTTCTACATGAGTTTACTGCTTATTTTTAGCATGTTTTACTCACAGGGCTTCCGTACAGATAGATATAAGCTTAATGTCAAACAGCATGTCCGAACTACATATGGCAACTTGATTCAGTACAGTTTACTGCTGAGGTTAAGACAAGTCAACAATTATGAATTAATCACAGTGAGTGGAAGAAAAGCCGACAGGAAACAGGAGAAACAAAGAGGATGTGTGAGCTGTGATGTCAGAGGCTTCATGGTTTCATAATGAGGAACGTACCACGCTCCATAAAACCTGAACAGGTCCTGTCTCTCCGTTAGTGTTGTTTCGTTCCTCTTTTCATTGATTCTTCTCTCTTTCAGGGTCTTCCTGGGGGCAAAGGGGAGAAAGGTGAACGGGTAAGTGGCTCTGTTTATGCAAAGCAGGAAATAATGTCGTGGTTCCTTGTTAGGTCAGTTTAGGTCAACAGTTTGCTCAACAGGTGTGTTTGTGTTCTCATGTATTTATGTTTTTTCATGTAAATCTGCAGACATAAAGCTGTGGATCACTTACACATTATGAGTCTGCAGCACATTTACACGGACAACATGACAAAATAAAAAAAAAAATCACAGCAGAATCACAGTTGGAAAAATGTTGGACAGCTGATGCAGCAGCTCAGGAACCAAAGACAATACACAAAAAGAAAGATTTAAGAAACATTCCTACACATTGTGTCATTAATCGATGGTGCAGTACGTCAGTTCTGGTCATTAGTTGAAACATCAACCTAAATCAGTTCAGTCTGTACATACTATAAATCTAAACAGTACTTGTGCTCGTGTGTCTCCAGGGTGACCTCCAGTCGACAGCATCGGTTCAGACCATCGCCAGGCAGGTCTGTGAGCAGCTCATCCAGAGTGAGTAAAAAAAATCATTTAGAATTTCTCTGACAGTCTAAGTTTCTGAAAACATCTAAAGTGATAAAACGACATTAAGTCGTCATCAGCGTCTTTCTCTCTGGTCTGTAGTGGTGATATAGATATTTAGCTCTGACTTCCATGATGCTGCTTCCAGCCATGTTTCTTACAGGTTTGTGACCAGCTGAATATTTCATCCCATTTCCTGTTTTCAGGCCACATGGCACGCTACAACTCCATCCTGAACCACGTGCCCAGTCCGCCGGTGTCCATCCGTACGGTGCCGGGACCCCCCGGAGAGGCCGGCAGACAGGGAACACCAGGACCCCAGGGAGAACAGGGACCATCAGGAAGACCCGGCTTCCCGGGACAGAACGGTGTGAACGGGCAGCCAGGAGAGAGAGGTAAGGGGGGGGGACAACCACCGCCGACTATCGTGACAGATGGACTGAGATCAGTCACAGGTGGCGTCTACAAGGGGTCACGTGTTGATACTGAGGGAGGAAACTACCAGATGATACAGAAATGAGATGTCTGAGATGTTTAACCGTCCAGCAGCGAGGTGGTGTCAACTTTAAAGCATCAAAACTGTTATGACAAATGTAGGTAAACTGTTTTACGTGTGTGTTCAGGTCCATTAGGAGAAAAGGGTGAGAAAGGATCTCAAGGCGTTGGAGTCCAAGGCCCCAGAGGACCTCCAGGACCCCCCGGTACATTAAACCATACTAATCAGAACCGTATCATTCACCAGAAGTTCTCAATCTGGACTTCCGGATCATTTCTTTACGTATCCCTCCTCCCCCTCCCAGGTGCCCAGGGGCAGGGTCGATCCGGCAGCCAGGGGTCGTCAGGGCGACCTGGAAATCCGGGAACGCCTGGTCGGCCCGGGGTCCCTGGAACCGTCGGCTCCGCCGGGCCTCCGGGCTACTGCGACCAGAACTCCTGTGTGGGCTACAACGTTGGAGGTACGTAGATGTCCCTTAAATAAATATGAGACTAAACTTTATCAAGCAGTTTCTCCTTGTTAGTGAAGTATAACTGAAAAATACTGAGGCAGGGACATTAGTAGTAGATCTGGGCTGTATCTGAAACCTCATACTATACTAGTAGAACAACCTCATACTATACTAGTAGTACAACCTCATACTATACTAGTAGTACAACCTCATACTATACTAGTAGTACAACCTCATACTATACTAGTAGTTACAACCTCATACTATACTAGTAGAACAACCTCATACTATACTAGTAGAACAACCTCATACTATACTAGTAGAACAACCTCATACTATACTAGTAGTACAACCTCATACTATACTAGTAGTACAACCTCATACTATACTGGTAGAACAGCCTCATACTATACTAGTAGTACAACCTCATACTATACTAGTAGAACAACCTCATACTATACTAGTAGAACAACCTCATACTATACTAGTAGAACAACCTCATACTATACTAGTAGTACAACCTCATACTATATTAGTAGTACAACCTCATACTATACTGGTAGTACAACCTCATACTATACTAGTAGAACAACCTCATACTATACTAGTAGTACAACCTCATACTATACTAGTAGAACAACCTCATACTATACTAGTAGTACAACCTCATACTATACTAGTAGAACAACCTCATACTATACTAGTAGAACAACCTCATACTATACTAGTAGTACAACCTCATACTATACTAGTAGAACAACCTCATACTATACTAGTAGAACAACCTCATACTATACAAGTAGTACAACCTCATACTATACTAGTAGAACAACATCATACTATACTAGTAGTACAACCTCATACTATACTAGTAGAACAACCTCATACTATACTAGTAGAACAACCTCATACTATACTAGTAGTACAACCTCATACTATACTAGTAGAACAACATCATACTATACTAGTAGAACAACATCATACTATACTAGTAGTACAACCTCATACTATACTAGTAGAACAACCTCATACTATACTAGTAGAACAACCTCATACTATACTAGTAGTACCACCTCATACTATACTAGTAGAACAACCTCATACTATACTAGTAGAACAACCTCATACTATACTAGTAGTACGTACTGATTTGGCTAAAATGTAACATGTAATATGCAAACAAAAACTTAATCTACAGTACACCAAAAGTACCCTGATTTCGTACCAATTAGGAAAACAATCTCCATTATGCATCGGACCGGTCTACCTCGTCTACTGTCCCACAATGCAAAGCGCTGGACCGTTACAGGCTACTGTTACAACAACAACAGCAGCAGCAGCCAAAAAACGGCTCGTTTTAAAAAACAAAAGATTCGTAGCTATTTCATCATTTTGAGGCGAGAAATCAACGGTGTAGATTAGAGTCGTTGCATCCGATAATGCCCAAAATTTGGGATCGGGTATCGGCGAGTAGGCTAGTCTACGTATGCATCGATCTGATACCTTAATTAATTTACCCAGAAAAAAAATCTATTCGTCTAATAACCGTAAATCAATTCTTCTTCACCGCTCCAAAACAGTCGCCCTGGATGTATCATGGCTGGCAACTACTGTTTTAGAGCAGAGAAGAAGAACTGATTGCAGGTGGTTTGTCACAGCTGTTAAGTAATAATAATAATGATAACTATATTTTTCTTATCACACTGATATCGGATCGGTTCTCGGTACCGGCCGATCCTGCAAGTTCAGGCATCGGAATCGCAGTTTTACGATATTAGATGGCGAATCGATCATTTGCTCCAACGTTTTTTCAGAGTTTCAAAGCTCCACAAACTGCCGTGACAGTTAGCTAGCTAGCGCCTTCCGGGGGTCGCTACCTCGCCAGCTGGCCGTCACGCTCACAGACCGCTACGAGCGGGCTGGAGCCGGCTTCAAGAAGTCGTATTTTTCGATAATATTGTAACAGTGGTACAAGTTTGTTTCTTTTGTCCAGTGCTTTAGGAAATGGTTTAAAGGCTGAAGCCTGGAGTAGCATACTGCAGAAATACATCTCTTCAACCGTTTCATACTGCGTACTGCTGAGGAACGCAGCATGTACTGTATACCGCATACTGCGTTTGTCAGTAGTATGTAGTAGGAGGTTTAGAATACAGCCTTACTCTACTACTAGACTGCTCAGCTCTCCACTGTGACTGATGAGTGTGGAGGTTATTATTAAAAGAAAGAAAGATCATAAATTACACATCTAGTCTGTATGCCTTTGCTCCTGCTGTATTTAATTAAGACACATATCAAGTTACTTAAAAGCCAGCAGCTTGTTTGAACGTGTGGATGTTAACTGTATAACTGAGCATGAAAAGCTTTTCAGTGCCGAGAACGTCTTTTTGGATTGAAGGTCGTCGGAAGTGAAACGTTTAATTCAGTCGGTTCCTTTTCATGTTGAAGAGCTGCCGTCGAGTTAAACAGGCTGCATGTCACTGAAGTCATCCATCCATCCCTCACCGAGGGGCCAATTCACAAAAGAGTGGGCCGCTGATAACAACCATGAACTGTGCATCATTCGCAACCTCTATCTGCCCCGTCTCAAGGTCCGATTCACTCAAGATGTTACAGCGCAAACACGCCCGTAAAGTTGTGTAGTTTTAAAGTATAAATGTGGCCTTTTGTAGGCAGAACAATGGAGGGAGAAAGAGAAAAATGAAATGTTCAGACTGCAGGTGCAGAAGTATTCCTCAAAACTTCAGGCGAGGATTGGCGAGAATAATTATTATCATTATTTGAAGGAAGGAAATGGAAAGTCTGGGTGTGACACCTCTTAGAAATGTGCTTCAGTTCCCACCAACTCTCTGAAGACGTTAATAATTTCACTCTAACTATCGTGTGGCTGTCAGCGCTGATCTTTGTGAGTCAGACTGTTTTTGCAACGACGTTCTTTTGCTTATGAAAGAGGACAATTTTACGCTAAATGTCTGCATATTATTTAAATAGGTACAAATAGCACAGGAGCAGTTCCGGGTGCATTTCAACATTTGCCGCCCGCAAAAAGTCGCATCATCCTTTTGTGAATTCGCCCCTCGATGTATTTGAAGGTGAAATGTGAAACACCTTGAAATACAGCTGCTGTCAGGATACAGAATTCTGCTCGTGTGTTCAGGTTGCATGTCTGAAATGCATGAATGAAATAAAAAAATAAATGGGATTTGCTAAATTTCAAGCTGCCTAAAGGGCAAATTCACCCAAATTCATTAAAAAGATAAAGCTTTAAATATTTATCTGATGATATATTAGTATCATATATTACTTTAATTTCACTAGGTCTCAAAGTCTCAGCGACTAAAATCAAATTAAGAGAGAAAATGTGTTTATTGTGATTTGGGTGAATCAGCTCTTTAAGCTTGAAACTGCATGTTCTACTGCAAACATCAACAAACAGTAACTATGGTAACCAAATCACCGACTGAATTCTGTATCTTCACACTTGATGACTGAGATTTATCTGTTAAATCACTCCGTGTGGGTTTAATCAGTTCACTGGGAAGATGCTGCACGGAGGGTTTTCTTCTATCACTGTTAAATACACCACGACTCAGCATGTGCAACGAATTACATGTAAATGTCGCTGCTGGCAGCGTTTCTATCTGTTACCTGTTAATTTGCTCTCCAGCGTCCAAACGAGTGAATTTTGTCAGCGTTTCGCAGGAAAAGACACTCGGGAAATTATGTTTTAACTGCTTCACGCACACTTAAGATGTGGAGAACGGAACCGAAGGAGCCAAAATATAGAATAAATTGGCTAGCATATAGTCGATCTATGCACTCTGACTCCATGACACAAGTTGAGTGACAGCCGCCTCATTTGCATGATGAAGCAAAAATGCATAAATAGATGTAAAAATAAATGTCTTAAGAAATTAATTTAGAAAAGAATACAGATATAAATAAGTTTGGGTAAATAAATGAGGGGTGAAATGCAAAGGAAAATAAATACATAAATAAATACATACATAAAAAAAATTAATATTAAATATATAAAAACTAATGCAAAATAAAAAAAAATGCAAAAATAAATAAATACATTTGAAATTGAATAAAAGTAAATACATGAATAAATAAAAGGAATAATGAATTATGTATACAAAGATAAATAAATAAAGAAGCAAATTAAAACAGAAATATCAATTTAATGAGGCAGAAATGCATAAAGAAATATATAAAGTGAAGAATAAAGAAATAAATAAGTTTGGGGAAATAAATAAAGGGTGAAATGCAAAAGAAAAATCATACAGAAATAAATAAATACATACATTTAAAAATAATAAATATAATAATAATATTAATTGTAATAATAATGATAGGAGACTAAATAATATATAGTAATAAAAAAGTAAATAAACACAAGCACAGCTCACAGCCTGCAGGGCCGTCATATGAGTAACGTCTGCATGATGTAATCATTCTTCTGTCTTTGTCTTTGTGTCTCTCCGTCTGTCTGTCTGTCTGTCGTCGCCTCGTTCTACAACTTCTCCTCTTCATCATAACCTTCAGTGCAGTATTTCAGTGACAACTGAGCCAAACTAAACTGAACCAACAGCAGCGATCAGTAGCTTTAACTGCTGCAGGTGATGTCACTGCATCAGCTGACCAGCTTGAACCTCGGCTCTCTCTACCTACACGTACTGTCATACGCAGCATCATCATCTTAAAAAGTGAAATATAAGACGGTTATAAAGTGGTTTACAGGCAAAGACCAGAAATTAATCTTTAATTAAAATGGGAAAATATGTTAGAAAAAGTCTTTCTGTTAGATTTGTTTTTTAGAGTTAATTAAATAAATGATTGTAGTGTCTGCAGCTTCATACAATCAGTTCATCATCTTTTTAAAGATAAACCACCACCTTACAGGATAAAGTTTTGTTATTCTATATTTTCCTTATTGTAAACAAAACCCATTAAAGATCCCAAAACCAACAACGTGTTAGTCCGTCTCTAAATAGTGCTGCAGGAATGAGTCCTAAAACCCAGAAATGAGTTCGCATTTTAGCACTTCCTGTTCGCTCGTCTGGAGGTAAATGGGTTTTTAGTTCGATGCCTGAAATATGATCTGCGAAATAAAATACGTAAATAAATATCCCACTAGTGAAATTTTAAGCTTTTACGAGTCTTAAAAAAGGCGGTTGCTAACAAGAGGCTAAATGAGACTACTAAACGTCATCACGCCGACTCGTCCACCTTCACTATGGAGGACGGAACCTGCCAAAATAAAAAATAAATTGAATAAATAAATAAATGACTCGATAAATAAATAAATAAGTAAATAGATAAGTCATTAAATATAGCAAAAATAATATAAAAAATAAATGTAGCCATTAATTAATCGATAAAATGTGGCATAAATTGATATTTCTTTTTTAATTTACTTCTTTATTTATTCATCTTTGTAATAATTCCCTTATTTATTCACTCTTGTTTAATTTATCCTTTTATTTATTGATGTATTTAAAAAAAAATACATCAATAAATAAAAGGGAAAATTAAACAGAAGTAATAAATAAGGGATTTAATACAAAGATAACTACAGTAAATAAAGAAGCAAATCAAAACAGAAATATAAATTTATGTAATATTTTATGAATTAATTAATGGCTACATTTATTTTAATATTGTTTTTGCTACATTTAATGACATATTTATTTATTTATTGAGTCATTTATTTATTCATTCATTTATTTTTGATTTTGGCAGGTTACATCCTCCATATTTACAGCCTCGTTGTGAATACTCGCCGTCATGCGACCGTGATACCTAACGTTAGCTTTTTACTTCTGGCGATTGCATTCACACTTCAACAATCATAAAAGTGGTGTTCATTTGTGGAGATTATCTTGCTGAACAAAACGTGTAAGTAACATAAACATTTGTTTGCCACAGAGCTTATTTTCTGCAATTATCCAAAACCCAATGGAACAATCCGGTTGGCTTTTTGTCGAGTGAACCAGGGCGACGCTAACTTCCTGGTTGGCCTACAAAAATATGTTTCCTGCAGCGCTCTCTCAGCTCCAAGCCCGTTGGTTCATAATGAAGATATAACACAAATATGTAGTTTTATTTGCTTCCTAAAACAGCTGCTCACTGTAGTTTTTATCAACCAAACAAACAGGAAATAGTGCATTCGTTGGGGACTATTTTCAGCTGCGGATTAATCCACATGTGGTGCTCTAGTGAGTATTTGTGGCTGGTTTGGGTCTTTTCATGGGCTTTGTTGAGAATAAGAAAACTCCAGAACATCACCTTTAACTGTCTGAACAGAGCTGAGCCCAGACGTTGTACCATGAACTCGCACTGATCGTCCTCTCCTGACTTTTTCTTCTAGATTACGATCATCCGGTGCCTCTTTTTTAAACCACAGGATTCACTGACTTAACATAAACTCCTGTAACACACAAAAAAACTCTTCTAAAAAAGTCCTAAAAGTTCATTTGCACGACAACTCATGAAAATATTTTGCACGTTGTTTTAACCTTAGATACCTTTAATTTGAAAAATACCACTTGAAAGCTTTAATTGTAACAATTTGAATGTGAATTAATTACGACGGCGTAGTTTTAAAAAACAAGTTTTTCTCAGAATATTACCCCCTCCCCCGGCTCTGTAATTGTTTTTTTTATTTTTTTACCTACAATGTCCCTAATACGCCGTCATAATTAACAGATAATAAATCTAATAATTAATTTGCACAAAATTTCTCACATTAAACTCATACAACTTATTTGCTTATTTTAACTTTTAGTTCTTAGTTGTTGATCCTAAATTTATCCTTCCCTCTAATTCTGCTTTCAGTCCGTAACCTTGGTAACCCTGACTCAGTAACCCACGGCAACCCTTGGTAACCCTTGGTAACCCTTGTCCCTCTGTTTCTCTTGCTCCTTCCTTCTCATCCCGTCCCCTCTTCCCGTCTCACTAACCCAATCAAACCCCAACAAACCGATCCAAAACGTTGCTTCCTGTGGTGATGGTGGCGGTGGTCGTCCATCTTTGTTTTGGGGCTCTCACTGACTTTCTGCCTATCTGGCTGCCTCGCTGCCTGGTTGGTTGGCAAACGCAGAGGGTGAGGATGTCATTGACCGCGGCGCTGTCCCCGCAGTCCAACTGCCGTCCAACGTCTTCCAGAACTACGGCGAGGCAGAGGAGGATGACCCCTACCGCTACTACGAGCCCAACTACCCGGCCCCGCGGCCCGTGGCGCCCCATGACCCGGCGTTCGCCCAGGACGACCCGTCTCGCCGCAGCTCCCGGAGCGTGGAGGGAGAGGAGGGGAGAGTCGGGCCGAAGAGGAGACTAAAGAGAGTAGCGAAGACGCTGCCCGGACTAATTAAATGAGAGGAGGCGATTGGAGGACGGAGGGCCGCTCGCTGTTTCTGATTGGGCGGTTTGGAGCCGTTACGGACTAATCAACAAGTGCCTGATGTAGAGGATTTCTTAAGGACATTGTCGAGGGGACGGGGTGGGGGGGGGTTATCAGGTCGGGACTATTTCAACTCATCTATGCTTCTGAATTAACGTCAAGAAAACAGGTTTATGTTGTTTTTGTTATTTTTTGTCTTCAGCTAAACTGGTTTTATATAAAAGACGCCGCTCCGTCAACACGTCAATACGTCAACACGTCAACACGTCAACACGTCAACACGTCAACACGTCAAAGGTTCTCAAACATTTTGTCATCAGATTAGAGGAAAGTAGCCGGTCCTGTTTTCAGGCTGCAGCTCTGCTGTTTGGTTAAAGTGCCTCCTGATCGTCCTGCGAGAATATTCTGGAAGAAATGCAGCAAAGCATTTATACACAAGAGACACGTTATAGACACGTTACAGACACGTTACAGTAAACGAACGAGCAACGCTGTCACTTCTTTATGTTTTTATATCTTTAACGCTTCACTTCAACCTTTAACTTTTTAGGACCGCAGAGCTCTCAGAAAACATCATGACACATAACATTTAAAATTGTATACATCAGTTAAAACTGGAAAATGTAATCTAGCTGTACCTCGAAGGTGTGTAGAGATTACCAGAGGTGGGACCAAGTCATTGTTTTGCAAGTCACAAGTAGGTCTCAAGTCTTTGCACTCGAGTCCCAAGAAAAGACTGGTGAGTCCCAAATCAAGTCCCAAATCTAACTTTAACTAGACTTTGAGGTGTGTTTCCTAAATGAGTCCTAATGTGCTCTTTGCAAAGTCACAAATAAGTCTCAAGTCTTTGCACTCGAGTCCTGAGTCAGTACTGACGAGTCGCAAATCAAGTCCCAATTCAAGACTGACAAATCCCAAATTAATCCCAAATCAAGACTGACAAGTCCCAAATTAAGTCCCAATTCAAGATTGACAAGTCCCAAATCAAGTCCCAAATAAAGTCCCAAGTCAATACTGACAAGTCCCAAATCAAGTCCTCACTCAAGACTGACGAGTCCCAAATCAAGTCCTAACTCAAGACTGAGGAGTCCCAAGTCAAGACTTTCGAGTCCCAAATCAAGTCCTAACTCAAGACTGAGGAGTCCCAAGTCAAGTCCAAAGTCAAGACTGACGAGTCCCAAATAAAGTCCCAAGTCAAGACTGACGAGTCCCAAATTAAGTCCCAGGTCAATACTGACAAGTCCCAAATCAAGTCCCACATCAAGACTGACAAGTCCCAAATAAAGTCCCTAGTCAAGACTGACAAGTCCCAAATAAAGTCCCAGGTCAAGACTGACAAATCTCAAGTCTCACTGTGACTGGAGTGGAGGGACTGTAAACTACATCAATTAAAAATGGAAAATGTATTTTATAAAAGATATAAAATCTATAAATGATTGGACCTGAAACACAGATTAAACCTGCGTCTTAACTCTGATTCTTTAACCTTCATGTGTTTGTTTTAACGGCTCCTAAACTCTGCAACCAGGTCGTTTCCATCTTCACAACTGAAACAAACAAACGTTTATTTATATAAAGTTTTGCATGTTTTCCATTTATCATGTGATGTATGATATTTTTAATCTCATAGAGCCATAGACTCATTTTACTGTTGCATATAAAGATCTTTTATTGTTGTTGTTATTGTTTCAGTATTAAACTCAGACTGATGTGTATTTGAGAAGGTTGATGAAAAGAAAACAAAAGCTGATGTAAGAGTTGAGAGTTATTATATTTCTTAGTAAATGTATTTTTAGTTGTCAGGTTTCTGGATCTCGTTGTAACCGACAGAAGCTGTTTGGTCGTGTTGTCGTCGATGGAGAGACAATTAAACAGAGATTAGAAGGGAAAGATGAATTTATTTTCAATCTGTTTTCTTATTTTTATTTTGGTTTTGTCTTCGATTGATCTGCCTCCATTTTTAACATTTATTATGAAGCTAATTTAAGTTGAACTGGAACGTCATCTTGTTCCAGCACGAAGCTCTTTGGATTCATTTTTCATATTTTATGCAGAAACTGATCTGATAACAGAAATACAACATTCAAAGTTGAAGTGACTTTATTATACGTTCAATTTCTTAAATTAGTTTCACAGCTGGAGATCAGTTATATAAAGGGAAGTCCTGTTATTTGTTTATCCACCCTGTGGACATGATGTTTTCTCTTTCAGAGTGAACTAATTTGCCCAAAAAATTCAATCACACTTTTAAACTTTTCCAAAGATCTTGGAAACCGTCAGAGTTTCTGAGGCCTTCAGGTCAGCGAGGAGTAGAAACAGGCCTTCAGGCCTCCGGCCGGTTTAAAGAATGAAATCATGGAAGTAATCTATTTTTTACTTGTTATTGATTTTCTCAGAACAATAAAACTCAAGTTACAACCGTCTGTCTGTGTGGACTGTTTGGTGTTAAACTGTGTTGCTGTTGCTCAGCAGGTGATGTGACTCAGCGCTAATTAAACTGGGACTGAGCAGGAAGACGGACTCCGGAGCGTTGCGGAGCTGCATGAAGCTGATTGGAAACCAGCAGGTGAGCTGCAGCGCCGAGTCCGACATCACACCTCAGACCGACTTCTAAATACAGTTTAAACCTGAACTACCGACCGCCAATAAGAACCTTCCTGCTCACTAAACACCATCCTCTCTGTCATCTTCTCCTGCAACGTATCCTCAAACAAGATTGTAATTCAAGTGTTCTGAGAGGAAACTAGACTTCTGCTCCTCCTCATGGCTCTGTTTTCAGGCTTTAGAACATCTAACCCGTGACGGGAGACTTTGACCAATCACAGGTCATTTCAGAGAGAGCGTTCCTATTGGCTGTGCTCTGGTCATGTGACCGCTGTGTTTTATTGATGAAACTCAAAGTTGTAAATACTGAAAGAAGAAGTGACTGTGTTGTAATTTGTATTTTATTGCTATAATAGGATGTCCCTCTATATACACTACTATTTACTAATTACAGTCCCTTATCCCTCATGTTTTTATGTCAGGCCGCCTCTAAATTCAGTTCGTGAAACAGTCACGAAATTTAATCTATTTGATTCGTGTACATAGACACAGATTTCCCTTTTTTTTGTGACGCTCAGCACGACTTTCAACAACGTATTTTTCATGCGTTTTCCTACAAATGTCCAGCAACACGTGACGACGCACTTGTCAATTTCTGCTCCGGTCTTTTCAAAATAAAACAACTTACTTAGGTTTAGGAAAAGATGGTGGTTTTGGTTTAAATAACACAGGAAGTGCTGTAACTTAAATACGGAAGTTACATGACAAATAAATCAACGATGACTTCTGGTTTCACACGGGACACAAACAGCGTTTTCCAGGGTGAGAGTCTAGTGTTCTGCGTTCGCCGCTTTTTATACTTCCCGGTTCAGAATTACGTGGATTACATATGAACTGATTTCATGCTGACCATCACAAAAAAAATGTGAAATTCGTCTCTATTTACATTAATCAATACATTAAATTTCGTGACTATTCCACGAACTGCTGTGCGACTGGGCTGGAATCCCAGATCCAGATGTGATCTATAATTCGAGGCCGATCAGTCCTCTAATTGTCCTAAAAGTGAGCTTCTATTCAAACGTACAGAACGTTAAATAAACAAAATATATGAACTAGAGGAAACACGTTTAAAATGACATCCAGATTATTTCTACTTGATGTAAAAGTGCAGCTTTAATAATTATAGAGTAGTTGAGAGAGGAAACTGGACGGGGAATTAAAGGTCCAAGAGGTTAAAAGCAAGAAGAGCTGGAGGAGGAAGATCTAATTAGAGGAGCTAGGACCAATAAATGATCATTCGTTCATTCGTCCACTGAGGACGCTGATCAGTAGTTAAAGGAGGATTCCTCCTCTTTAACCCTCGGGCGAAACAAAACTTCCTGCAGCTCCTCGGCCGTGTTCGCTTTTTATGTGACGTGTGATGTTTACTGAGCTGGAATCAGCATGTTAAAGTCACAGCAGGAGTCTGGACTCTCAGTCAGCAGCTCAGAGTTCATGTTCAGACTCGTAAACTGTGAGGCTGCATCATAAATCACAGGTCGTTGGGAGACGCTGCATCCACGGACATAAAATACATAAAAAAAAAACATCTCTCTCTCTGTTTCTCTGCTTTACCTTCCCTTTTATTCTCTCTCTTTTATTGTCACGTTAAAGCAATTTCTGTAGCAAAGACGAACATTTCACACTAAAAAAACACACTTGTAAACTCAATAGAAATACTTGCAAACACTGGCCTGAACTAAAATAAACCAAAGACAATGCTCAAAAAAACTGTCGAAAGTAGTCGTAATAGAGTCGGTATATTATGTCATATATATATATATATATATAGTATAAAAAATGTTTATAATATGTGCACAATAAACTGTTAAAATAACATTAATTATAGCATTGCTAATAATTAGTAAAAATTAATGATTATCAATTTATTGTTTGTTAACAATAAAAAAATAACTATTTGTATTAAATATTAATTTATTATTATTATTATTATTATATTATTCCATTTATAAATGGCGGTTATTATAACGTATTACTGGTGTCATCAACACTTTTTTTTCAAAGATTTTCTTTTTATTAGTTAAAGGCTTTTTTGGCTTTTTTGAAAAAAATATTTAAACCAGACAAATAAATTAAATAAAATAACATAAGAAATTAATAATTATAGAAAATAAATGTGGATTTGATATATAATGGATAATGAACCTATCTTTGTATCAAATATACTTTAATTATATAATAATAGTTATTATTATTATTGTTATTATTATCATCATTATTTATCATTATTATTATTATTATGAGTAAAGTAAAATATAAAATACATTCAAAGTCATGATTAAAATAATAAAGAAAAATTTATAGAAAATAAAAAACACGTAAAAAAAATACATAATGAATAACATTTATATAAATAATAAACACACATATCTCGTGCACATACACATTTATAAATCTGAATGCCTCCCCAGTATAGCTCTCTAATTGCTTTCATTTAATAGTATTTCTTTTTATTTATTTATTTATTTATTTATTTATTTATTTATTTATTTATTTATTTATTTATTTATTTATTTATTTATTTATTTTTATTATTTATATCAGAGGGTTAACTTTGGTCCAGGAGGAGCTATACGTTTGTGGCCGATTAGTTCCAAAGAGGGCAAAATGTTTAGAAAGGGTCAATATCATCAAAACTGACAAGACTACCACTGAAAAATGGTTATTCAGTGTAAAAAGACATTTAAATATAACTGACTGCCCCTTTAAAACCTCATAGATACCAGCTGGTTTGAAGCATGGACATTTGTGATAGCCTGTCATCATCACAAGAGCTCTGAGTGGTTAAACACAGTGACATCATCACGAGAGCTCCGAGTGGTTAAACACAGTGACATCATCACGAGAGCTCCGAGTGGTTAAACACAGTGACATCATCACGAGAGCTCCGAGTGGTTAAACACAGTGACATCATCACGAGAGCTCCGAGTGGTTAAACACAGTGACATCATCACGAGAGCTCCGAGTGGTTAAACACAGTGACATCATCACGAGAGCTCCGAGTGGTTAAACACAGTGACATCATCACGAGAGCTCCGAGTGGTTAAACACAGTGACATCATCACGAGAGCTCCGAGTGGTTAAACACAGTGACATCATCACGAGAGCTCCGAGTGGTTAAACACAGTGACATCATCACGAGAGCTCCGAGTGGTTAAACACAGTGACATCATCACGAGAGCTCCGAGTGGTTAAACACAGTGACATCATCACGAGAGCTCCGAGTGGTTAAACACAGTGACATCATCACGAGAGCTCCGAGTGGTTAAACACAGTGACATCATCACGAGAGCTCCGAGTGGTTAAACACAGTGACATCATCACGAGAGCTCCGAGTGGTTAAACACAGTGACATCATCACGAGAGCTCCGAGTGGTTAAACACAGTGACATCATCACGAGAGCTCCGAGTGGTTAAACACAGTGACATCATCACGAGAGCTCCGAGTGGTTAAACACTGTGACATCATCACGAGAGCTCTGAGTGGTTAAACACAGTGACATCATCACGAGAGCTCTGAGTGGTTAAACACTGTGACATCATCACGAGAGCTCTGAGTGGTTAAACACAGTGACATCATCACGAGAGCTCTGAGTGGTTAAACACTGTGACATCATCACGAGAGCTCTGAGTGGTTAAACACTGTGACATCATCACGAGAGCTCTGAGTGGTTAAACACAGTGACATCATCACGAGAGCTCTGAGTGGTTAAACACAGTGATTACGGCTCTTAAGTTCTGATGAGGTTGATTATAATTTGCTCTCCAGTTAAATTACAGCGTGAGCACCAGATGTTGCTTCTCTTTGTTTGGATTTGATGAGTTTTATTGGAATTACAGAACAAATGAAGAGCTGATAAAAAAAAACTCAGTACATAATGAATATTACCTGTCTCTCTCTCTCTCTCTCTTCTCCTTGCAGTGACCTTTGACCTTTCACTCTGAGCTGTGTTTATTAACAGCTTAAGAGCGCTCTGCTTCTACACCGACTAAATGCTGCCCTCATGTGCTGAAGGTGACGTATAACATATAATATAACTTGCTTCATTTCAGCCCTTTTCTCACTTTATAATAACCATCATTTATAAATGGTGAATTAATAGTTAATTAGACTAAGTTATTAGTTATTTTACTGTTAACCATGAAATTATAATTAATATTGTTCACTGAATAATAATAATAATGCTATAAGTTAAGTTATTTTAACAGTTTATTGTTGCACACATAACATTTTTATATGTATACATATATATTTTTATTTTATTTTTTATTTTTTTATATACTTTATTTTCCCCCCTTTTTTCAATATTGTTTTCATATATGCAATTCACAGTTCATAATTACAAAAGTTTTATAAACCAATTTTAAGTAATGAGCTTAGAAATAAACAAAATGAGTAAACAAAAGAAAACAACATCAGCATTAGAAATTAAAATAAATATAATAATAATAATAATAATGTTAATAACAATAATAATAATAATAATGAAAATGACAATAATAATAATAATAATAATAATAATAATATATGTATATTAAAAAAATTAAATAGAATATTGACTTAATATTTTATATGCATATACATACATATATAAAACATAACATTTTTAAGCAATATTTAATTTTATTTTTCTCGTAAATTCGTGATTTTTTCACATAAATTTACCTCTTAAATCTCAGAGTATATCCTGTTTTTTTCTCATAACTGATGAGTTTTTTCTTTGAATATTACCCACTTTTCTGTCTCCATATTTATTTATTTATTTTTTACCTCTGATACACTTCTGAGGTGAAACGAACTTTTAAACAGAGAAGGCAGAGAAACGTTAATTTTCAGACTGGTATTAAGTACTATTTAACGTGCACGCTCAAATACACTCTCTTAATAGATTTTTATAAAAATATGACAAAAGTTCATGGTAGAATTTATTGTCATTAATTCCATAATCCATACTCTAAACAGGGAGACAGAATCAATTTGTAAAACAACAGAAATATTTAAAAAATAAAATAAATACTGAACAGCTAATATAAAATATATAAAAACATCAATACAAAAATACAGTTTTTATTGTTAATTTACGGCAATATGAGAAGAGAAACACTAATTTATGCAACCACGGTTCAACACCTCTCCAAATTAAGACTACATTTCCCATCAGTCCCGTTGCTCTCCTCTCCCTGAAGAAGATTTTGATTTGTTTTTGATTTTTTTTACTTCAAACTATCATCATTTTTTACAGAAGGCTGGACATCCCAACATGTCTAATTATGACCAAAAATAAGAGTAAATTAGAAATAATGTGGTATAAGTATATAAATGTATGTGTTGATAAGAAGCAGACATTTATTGTATTGTTAAATGACATGAGTCCTAATCAAATGAAGTGAAAATCATCTAAACATCATTTCTGTACGTCTGTGCACAAAGACGCAGCTGTCTGTACGTTTCCAGTGCAGGAATGAAGAGAATGAAAGTGACGTTCTGAATCAGACGCTGTGTGTGATATTTATAACCGGAGATAAATAAGCTTTAATCCGACACATGTGGTTCACATTTTGGGTCCAAATCTGCCAAATCTAATTAGATTAGATCAGAATCACTGTGAAATACAATCCATGTGACTGAAGCTGAAGATTCAGACTGACAAATAAATAAATAAATAAGTAAATAAATAAATAGATAAATATGGTGTCATGTGAACTCAACATCTGAACATCTGATGGTTTAGAAGAAAGACTTCTATTATTATATTATATATTATAACATGCACACAGAGAAAGGAGGAGGGGGGGAGGTTCAGATACACATACTTTCTTCTACTTGACAAAACAACTATTTCAACTCAAGATCCGTTCAGTAGATGTTCTGGAGCTTTTGATCCCATCACATGATCTTCATCAGCAGTTGTCACACTTCAAATCTCCATTTTTTTCTGAGCACTTGAGGGACTTCTTGTCCATCCTGGTCAAAGTCCACGTAGAGAACGTCCTTAGAAAATGTTGATGAAGATCATGTGATACGACTGAAAGCTTCAGAGCAGCTACTAAATAGACATTGAGGTGATATTCTTGACAGACAGATGCTGTGTTTGTTATTAAATTATTGATTATAGCCGCTTTGGCGTCGTCCTCCAATCTCAGCAAGGACGTCGGTGAGTTAAATCAGGAGCGACAGGGACACAATTATGAAGGTTTTCCTTCAAAGACAGGAGGGAGTTATGAGATTTCACAGCCAGATTCCTCACCTCTCACCTCTGTGTACCGATACTGTTGCTTTACAAACATTCATCTGTGTGTAAATGAGCCCAAAGGTTTGAGTTGGATGTTATTATGCAGAGCAGGCGAAGCAGCTCTGAATCTGAATAAACACATAAACAGAGACGAGGCAGCCGAGCAGAAAAAACTCTCTCTCAATTCAATTCAATATGCTTTATTTTTATTGGGAGTGTAACAAAGACAATATTGCCAAAGCGTCAAGTAATAATGAGATAATAAAGAAAAAAGGTCCTGTTCATAAAAATCAAGTAAATAGCAGAAAACAATGAACCCTTCGTCTCTCTCTCTCTCTCTCTCTCTCTCTCTCTCTCTCTCTCACACAATATCTGATAAACTTCTGCCTCGCTCTGAATTAACAATGATGTTTGTGTCTCGTCCTCCTCGTCATGATGAATAAACTACCGATGAGGACCGCAGAGCACCAGGCCGGTATGGCAAGCTGTTTTAACATTTTAAAGGTCCCGTATCGTGCTCATTTTCAGGTTCATACTTACATTTTGTGTTTCTACTAGAACATGTTTACATGCTGTAATGTTCAAAAAACCTCTCAAAGACTCTCAGGCGTTTTGGCTCTGATACCCTCGAAAAAAGGTTTTGACTTTCTCGCCGACACACAAAGTCAGCAAAGTCGATGTCAGCAGTGCGGCGCTGCCTCGAAGGCCCAGAGCCAGAGCTCCTAACCTCCATGTATACTGTATAACATTACAGTCAGTACAGCAGCCAGTCTGCGACAGCTCTGTTATGATGGTGATGGTGATAAAAACCACACACATACACACCACTGTTCTCCTCGGTGGCATGCAGGATGCAAAACAACAATATTCAGATCCGCCTAATCTCCAAATATTTAATGAAAAATATGCACTGACAGATTGATTTATGTCCGCTGAATACAGATGATCACAACAACAGTTTGGTCCGCAGTGAAATCATTTAAATCTAGGAATTCACAGTCCCCAGAGAATAAATCCTATTAAGGTTGTTGATCGCCTGACTTTTCATTTCTAGCGCCACCACGGGGTCACAATGTCCAAACAGTTAAGTTCATTACAGGATATCTCTTGAACAATGACCGAATTCCCACCAACCTCCATTTTTACTTTCTGAAAAGTCAAGAGGGGGCAGGGAGCGATAAAGGGCCCTCTAGGGTGCCCTTCAGGTGGAGAAAACACGATGCAAGGCCCTCTAGGATGCGCTTCCAGTGGAGAAAACATGATGAAGTGCCCTCTATGGTGCGCTTCCAGTGGAGAAAACATGATGAAGTGCCCTCTAGGATGCCCTTCCAGTGGAGAAAACGTGATGCAAGGCCCTCTATGGTGCGCTTCCAGTGGAGAAAACATGATGAAGTGCCCTCTAGGGTTCCCTCCCAGTGGAGAAAACGCGATTCAGGGCGCTTAAGGGTTCCCTCCCAGTGGAGAAAACGTGATGCAGGGCGCTCTAGGGTTCACTTCCAGTGGAGAAAACGCGATGAAGTACCCTTCCAGTGGAGAAAACGTGATGCAAGGCGCTCTAGGATGACCCTCCAGTGGAGAAAACGTGATGCAGGGCCCTCTAGGGTGACCTTCCAGTGGAGAAAACGCGATGTGTGGCCCTCTAGGGTGACCCTCCAGTGGAAAAAAACGCGATGCAGGGCTCTCTAGGGTGACCCTCCAGTGGAGAAAACGCGATGCAGGGCTCTCTAGGGTGACCCTCCAGTGGAGGAAACACAATGCAAGGCGCTCTAGGGTTCCCCCCAGTTGAGAAAATGCGATGCAGGGCGCTCTAGGGATCACTTCCAGTGGAGAAAACGCGATGCAGGGCCCTCTAGCGTGACCTTCCAGTGGAGAAAACGCGATGCAGGGGCCTCTAGCGTGACCTTCCAGTGGTGAAAACGTGATGCAGGGCTCTCTAGGGTGACCATCCAGTGGAGAAAACGTGATAAAGTACCCTCTAGGGTGCTCTACATGCTTAAAAACCTTCTGTGTGCTGGTGCTCCAACACATGCAGCTATTTTTTTACCCCTGCCCTTCAGAAAGTCTACCACTGACTATGAATGTCTTCCAGGACAGACTGTCTGAAAATGCGTTACGTTATCTCCATTTGTTTTATTCATGGCGTCGAGACGACAAAGACACACAAAAGACGCAGAGTTGTTGGCGAGAGATCAAGGAGGCCGTGGGATGCAGCCAGGACGAGGCCATTCAGAACAGGTATTTATATCTGCTCTTGAAACATGGTCAGACACGTCCTTGAACTTACTTTGATTCAAGCATACTGAACACTTTAGTCTTTTTATCCAAATATTAGAAGACTGTTTAGATTTTGTTGAAATCACGAAAAAAAAACGACAGGAGGTTCTTGTAACGGAGTATTTCTACATCATGGTATTAGTTGTTTTCCTTAAGTAGAAGATCTGAGATCATTACAGTCTTCTGAGACACATAGTGAGTTATAAAAGCTTGGAGTCAGCTGGTGAAATTGTTGCTGAGTCACTGCGATTTATCAATGACTGCATCAACTCCTCACTGATGCATTGGTTTAAAATGTTTGTGCTATAAACCCTCTGAGCTGCATCTTTAACAGCTAATAACACACACACACACACACGCGCACACACACACTCACTCAGTGCTGTTAGTATTGAGACTGACACATTTTCTATTGATCCGTCTCTGATGGTCTTTATTGGATGATAAAAACCTCTCTGTGATGTATTTTAAGGGTTTTTTTCTGCACTGTTGCACAAACTCTTAACTCCCTGTTTGGTCATCTCAGCAGATATTCCTCCTTATGTTTTAATTTGTAGTGATTTCTTATGTTTTTATTGTGTTTCTTTATTGTAATCCCTGTATTTAAACCATATTGTTTTTATGGTACAATAAACTGAATAATAACCAGACTACTTGTTTGTCAAACCTCCCTGTTATACTGTTACAGATACAGTTTTATTAAAACCTAAAACCAGTGAGAAAGCCTCCCCTCCCCCACAGCCTCTCGGCACTGACACCCCGCCACAGTTTGCTGAACTGTGACACCAAATAATGACTTTTGTGTTTTTTTTTTCCTTTTCAGGCGGCTTCATTTGATTAATTGCAGGAAGGAGGCCAGCGGCTGCAAGCGCTGCTGTCACAAGACAGAAAAGAAAAACCACACGACTGCAGCATGTTGTGCTGTTTTTACTTTTCCATTTGCAATTTAAAAGTTAACATCAGTTACATTCAACTTTCACGACCGCTGTGTGATTGAAAACCTGATAAAAGCCTTCTTTTGTATTTCTGATATCCCTATTTATTATGTCTCTTTTTACAGATATATGATTTTGAACCACAATAATATACAAATTGTCTCCCAGTATGTGTCACACATTTTCCCTTTTTTGTTGTGGACTGCAGAATTCAAATGGTCACATGATGTAATGAGTGAATGAGATTAAAAACAAAAATAAGTGATTCCTGCGGTTTGATTCTGCTGAGTCTTTGTTTCTAATTCTGTTTTTTGATGTCCTGGGCCACCATAGAGACTCTGTTTTCTCTGTTTCCTCACCGTGTGAGAGGTCACCATTTTGAATATGTTTTAGACACGGAGAGACTACTGAATGGGTTTACAGGCCCAGGGGCCCAAGAGGTCAGGGGGCCTCTGTTTGGAGTGACTTCTTTTTGGAAAGTCAGTACAAAAACAAGTACAAAGACATACAAAATGACCACAAAGAGACACAAAACCACTACTAATAGACACAAAACCACTACAAATAGACACAAAACCACTACAAAGAGACACAAAATGACCACAAAGAGATAATAAACCACTACAAAGAGACACAAAACCACTACAAATAGACACGAAACAACCACGAAAAGATACAAAATGACCACAAAGAAATACAAAACCACTACAAAGAGATACAAAACTACCATAAAAAGACATAAAACCACTACTAATAGACACAAAACCAACACAAATAGATACAAATCAACTACAAAGAGATACAAAACCACTATGAAGAGATACCAGAGGACTACAACGAGATACAAAACTTCTACAAATAGATACAAAACAACTACAAAAAGACACAAAACTTCTACAAATAGATACAAAACAACTACAAAAAGACACAAAACATCTACAAAGAGATACAAAACCACTACAAAGAGATACAAAACCACTACACATAGATACAAAACCACTACACATAGATACAAAACCATTACGAAGAGATACTAAGGGACTACAAAGAGATACAAAACAACTACAAAGAGATACAAAACATCTACAAATAGATACAAAACAACTACAAAGAGATTCAAAACAACTACAAAGAGATTCAAAACAACTACAAAGAGATACAAAACCACTACACATAGATACAAAACCACTACACATAGATACAAAACCATTACGAAGAGATACTAAAGGACTACAAGGAGACTCAAACTGACCACAAAGATGCAAAATGACCACAAAGAGACATAAATAACCACTCAAACTGACTACAAACAGATACAGTACAAAATCAAAGAGACACAAAACAACTACAGAGACAGAAAAACAACCACAACGAGATGCAAAGCAACTACAAAGAGATACAAAAGACCACAAAGACTGAAACTGACTACAAAGAGATGAAAAATGACCACAAAGAGATGTAAACAATCACTAAGGCACTCAAACTGACTACAGGGAAATAGAAAATGACCCCAAAGAGACTCAAAACGACACAAAACAACAAGAAATCGTGTTGCCTTTGAGTCTGGGTACTTGCGTCTCTGTAGGAAGGGTCCAGGGACCCATTGTTCTATAAGCCGTTCATCCAGCCCGTTGTCAATCCGAGGGCGTCAAACAGCGACAATGTGTCATGGTCGTCTGCATTAGATACAGACGCACAAGGCCCCCTTTAGTGTCGGTATGAGACGCACCGGGTTCTCCATTATCCACAAGGTAAACCTATCCTCGTCAATATGAAACAATCAGGGGAAAAGCATCAGTATCTGACGAGTTGGGATGAGAACGTGTTGATTCATCGTATTAGGGAGTAAAAATAGATCTTTAATTGTTATTAATTAATGCAGAATCAGAGCAGGAGCCAAACTTTTCTTTTCACTTTCTTGGTTTTCCAGGAGGGCACTTCTTGCCCCCGAAGCTTTTTATCTGCAGAAATTTGTGACACTGACGGCTGTTGATTACTGTTTTAAAGACTATTTTTAAGCCTTGAGTGGTTCAGTTTTTAACTTTTGTTGCTAAGCAATGTTGGCCAAAACTCTGCTTATTGGCTAGAGCTGGCACTTTTGCCTGGCAACATTACCTGATTGTGTATTCTGGAGACGCTGGCAAGAGCTTCCAGTTGCAGACAACTCTTCTGCAAAGATGGCTCTGGCTGTGGCGTCGTTTCTGTTTCAAAGGCCCTGCATCATTTTCCTCAGCTTGCCTCTAAATGCACCACATCTGAGCATAAAGACGGTGTGTTTTGTGGTAAAATAAGCAGTTTGCTTGAGTGTATTTGACTGTGAATGAACTCCTGACTAGCAGACGGTCCCCTGGTTCAGAGGATGGAAACCTGCTGCAGAAACTGAATGATATTTTAACTAGTTTTAGAGGGTGAATGCCGGTCCAGACCATGTTAAGATGTGATTCTTTATCACAAGATAATCTGAAACCATCCGGGAAGCTGCCTGGTCCACCGCTCAACACTCAAGTTTAAATTTATTCATCCATAAAAACATAGAAATGACAGCGCTGCCATCCTAATTAACCAAAAAACACCAGAAACAAAGATTCATAAAATAAAACCACAGATAAAAACAACATAAAACCATGTTGCTTTGCTGAGGAGAGAAAAGATCTTCTGTTCTGGGAATTTAGGGTTCACGCCCCCGACACCGGCCTGCTGCAGTGCCCTTGAGCAGGACACTAAATCAAATGAATTTAACTTTATGTTTAGAGCACCTTTCGTACAGGTTATAGCGACTTAAAATGTCTTATAGATGACTGATAATAAGACAGCACAAAGGTGAACTATATGAGACACATATACACATGAAGAGAATGTAATTTTACATAACTATATACAGTATGCATTATTATTATTATATTAGTACCTGGTCAAAGATTGTGTATTTATTTGAGTTATGTTCAAATTTTATAAAAATATTGAAAAATAAAAATGAAGCCAAATGTACAGTACATTAGAAAAAATAATAAAATCAAATTTATTTTAGCATTAATTTAACTTTAAGTGTAGAGCATCTTTCGTTCAGGTTATAGCGACTCAAAGTGCCTTGTAGATGACTGATAATAAGACAGCACAAATGTAAACTATTTGAGACTAATACACATGATGAAAATGTAATTATATATATGCATTATTATTATTATTATTATTATTATATACATTATATTTATTTATTCAAGTATTAATCATTAGTACCTGGTCAAATATTGTGCAGTTATTTGTGTGACGTTAAAATGTAATACTAATATTAAAAAATAAAATGAACGCAATAAAAGAGATTAAAAGAACAGTAAATTAGATAAAATATAATGACAAATAAAATAGATAAGAGGGAGTAAGACTAAAACTACTACTACTACTACTAATACTACTACTTTATACTAGTTTATACGTGGCCTCTGACCTTGTGGATGAAAAATATTGATTATTTAACTGTGGTGATTAATGAGGAGTTGTATATATAAAATACATATATACAAATATATAAAATAAAGAAATAAAATAAATAATAATAACAAAATAAAATAATACAGATAACAATAAAAATACAATTTAATAATTTTAATATAAAAAGGTTGGTCAGTCACAGAATTGCACTCATATATGTCTATATATATATAATATATATATATAAATGTTTATAAAATAACTAATTAAATAAAATTATACAAAAAAATAATTAAAAAGGGTGATAATTCACATAATTGCACTCATATATATATATATATATATATATATATGAATTTAACATAATAGTAATAATAATAATAATAATAATAATAATAAATAATAATAAAATAAATAAAAAAGAGCTTGTTCCCTCTCTTCACCACAGATGTCAAAGGTTAATTGAATCTGCACAAATGTCTTGAAATCACAAATAAACTTATGGTATATAATACTAAACATAAAGTAAAGAGTCCCACCTTCACCATGAGGCAGGGTGCAGCTCTCAGGTGTGCCTGTAGGTGTCGCTCTCTGTCATCTTTTCACAGACCTGTGTGGGGATGTTTCCACATTTATTGCATCTGATCAACCACAACAAGCCCATTTATCAAAAATACATGAGCCTGATGAAATACACACAGCAATAATCTGTCGAAGCGGGAGAAACTTATACTTCCACTCCCACTCCTCTCTTTATAATCACTACTAATGTATATCATATATATAAATATATATAGAGATGGATGATTTAATATGACAGGGTGATGCTGCAGCAGAGCAGGCTGCTGTTTGTGAGGTCAGCTCCAGGATCAAACAGGTGTTATTAAAGAAATTAACACTTTTTTTATCTTTTAATTTTAATTTACATTTTCAGGAAGATTGGCTTGTGCAGAAAGAAAATAAATCATAAATATTGTAAAAAAAAACAACTAAAAAAATACTATACATTATATACATATATAAAACTATAAGTGAGGAATGCAGCAGAAGCAGTGTGGAAAAGTGTCTTTGCGCACCATAAAGTCATAATAAAGTTAAATATCTTGCACCACAGGTGAGATATAAGTGCATACATGAGCATATAGGAGGGTTATAGTGCTGCCTTGTGAGGTCAGCTCCAGGATCAAACAGGTGTTATTAAAGAAATTTAAACACATTTTATATCTTTTAATTTTATTTACATTTTCAATTTGATTGGCTTGTGCAGAAATAAAGAAAATCATAAATAATGTAAAAAAAAAAATAAAAAAAATTATATACATAATATATATATATAACTATAATTGAGGAATGCAGCAGAAGCAGTGTGGAAAAGTGTCTGCGCACTATAAAGTCATAATAAACTTAAATATATAGGTGTGATATAAGTGCATATATGAGCATATAGGAGGGTTATAGTGATGTTTATTCAGCCCATGCTGGAAGTAGTGAGACCCAGCAGCCCGGTGCAGCTCAGGTCTGCAACAGGAGGACCAGGAGGACCAGGCTGCATCATGCCTGCTCCTCTCCACCGCAACCCGCCCAGCAGAGCCAGCAGTCCGGGCTGCTGCTGCAGCTGCTGCTGCACCACAATCAAACTTTTCTGTGCATTTTTCCACGTCCACCTGCAACCTGCGTTAAACGTAAATTTTGGCATCCTATGCAAATATATGCTGACGTAAAAGATCATGTGGTTTTTGTCGTCGATCCCCCCTATGAGCAACGAGGAGGTTTTTTTTTTTTTCTCCTTCTCCTCTCTCTACTGTTGTCTTTAGGTTAGCTATGCTACAATCTTTACTGTACCCAGCGCTAGCTATATGCGCCCCGCACCGCACCACTCGGGATATCTGGGAATAAATCAACTTCCAGGCTGTCGCACCCTGCAACCAGACACCGCACACAGGTAGGACACAAGGGGAACTTCTTATTTATTTAACTCCTGGGCAGAAATTTTGACCAAAAGTGACCGCAAAAGTGAAGTTATTAGAGCGGGTTGACAGAGCCAGACTAGCCGCCTGTGAGTGTCTGCTGCCCGGGCTGCTGGCGCTGCTGCTGCCGCTGCTGGTACTACCCCCCTCCATCACACCTCTCTGAGCGGGGAACCACCTCGCTATCAGCCGGCAAAAACAACCATTAAAAACACTTGGACAACCAGGTAACTTTGAGGATAGTTGTCAGACAAGTGAATGTCATTTTTTTTTACTGGAAGCCCAACTTTTGCGATGCCCCCTCCACCCCCCCGGTGAAAGTGCACATTATTACCCAGCAGAGCTACCAAAGAGCCCCCCTAATCAACGACGGGTACCCCCGCTGGAGCTACCCGCTCTAGAGGTAACCGTTACCCCCGAACACAGCGGCACAAACGTGGCTCTCTGGATGCTTTCATGTCGGGGAAACGCATTTGTTTTGGCTCCTCTCCTCTCTTCTTCTTCTTCACCATCCGAGTCAGCGCTACTACTACTACCTCCAAGCCGAGCAGAGTAGACTATTATCCCGGTATTTTCTTGGATGGTGGGTGGTGGAGGTGGAGAGGAGCGACAGTTTGAGTCTGTAGTGTCCGTTGAAGTGTTGTTGTTGCCCCGCTGTATGTTCGGTTCAAACGGGGCTAGCTAGCAGACAGCCAGTCTGGCTGGTTGGGTCATCTGAGGTGAAGCCGCCGCCGTCAGCGGGCTGCTGTATAGAAACACACACACACAGCTTGCTATAACGGCACACACAACCGGTTTTTAACAGAAACACACCGCTAGATAATATCATTATAACGTTTTTAACTCCTTTATTGTGTGTTTTAACCGACTGTCTTCAACATTAGAGCCGCTTTTAACGGTATAGAATCGGTCCGTTGGTGTGTACATTCTGAACGGTTAGTCGCTGATTCAAAAAAACACACCAACTGCCGATTAGTTTGATATTAATGTTTTTACGTTAAAAACGACCGTTTGTTTGTGGTTTTAACGTCTTTAACTGGTTTATATGGAGATAATATAAGCACGTTAAGTTTGTTTAATCGTGTTATTTAACTCGTTTAGTGTGATATACGTAGCAACGTTCAGAGGGCTGGTTGGTAAACAGACGTTGACTTCATGCCAGTTAATGGTGGACTGGTTCTCTATGTGTATGTACAGTAAACTGGTTTTAAACTGTTTAATATAAAGCACAGATACTGTCAGGGTGTATGGTAAAGAAACTGGCAGCCAGTTACCATAATGGCAGACTGGTTTTAACTGGTTTAGGCTGCCTGTATGTACAGTAAACTGGTTTATATACTGTATGGCAATGAGGGCACAGACTGTCGGTGTGTATGGTACTGGTTTATGAAGAAACTGTCTGTCAGTTACCATAATGGCAGACTGGATTTAACTGGTTTAGGTTGCCATTATGTACAGTAAACTGGTTTAGGTTGCCAGTATGTACAGTAAACTGGTTTTAAACTGCTTTATTTAAGGCAAAGACTGTCAGTGTGTATTGTACTGGTTTATATAGAAACCCGTCTATCAGTTACTGGAATGGCAGACTGGTTTTCTACTGGTTTAAGCTGCCAGTATGTACAGTAAACTGGCTTTAAACTGTTTAATATAAAGCACAGACTGTCAGTGTGTATGGTACTGGTTTATGAAGAAACTGGTGGCCAGTTACCATAATGGCAGACTGGTTTTAACTGGTTTAGGTTGCCATTATGTACAGTAAACTGGTTTTAAACTGCTTTATTTAAAGCACAGACTGTCAGTGTGTATGATACTGGTTTATAAAGAAACTGTCTATCAGTTACCCTGTTGACAGACTGGTTTTCTACTGGTTTAGGATGCCAGTATGTACAGTATTCTGGTTTTAAACTGTTTAATATATATGAGGCACATATACTGTCAGTGTGTATGGTGAAACTGGCAGTCAGTTATCACAATGGCAGACTGGTTTTAACTGGTTTAGGCTGCCTGTATGTACAGTAAACTGTTTTATATACTGTATGGCAATGAGGGCACAGACTGTCAGTGTGTATGGTACTGGTTTATGAAGAAACTGTCTGTCAGTTACAGACTGGATTTCTACTGGTTTTAGTCTGCCAGTATGTACAGTATTGTGGTTTTAAACTGTTTAATATAAGGCACATACTATCAGTGTGTATGGTACTGGTTTATGAAGAAACTGGCTGTCAGTTACCGGAATGGCAGACTGGTTTTAACTGGTTTAGGTTGCCAGTATATACAGTAATCTGTTTTATATAAGGCACAGACTGGTTTTCTACTGGTTTATGCAGAAATAGGTTGCCAGTATGTACAGTAAACTGGTTTTAAACTGCTTTATTTAAGGCGCAGGCTGTCAGTGTGTATGGTAGCCTACTGGTTTATGAAGAAACTGTCTATCAGTTACCACAATGGCAGACTGATTTTAACTGGTTTAGGTTGCCAGTATATACATTAATCTGTTTTACAGTATATAAGGCACAGTTTTTTTTTCTGGTTTATGCAGAAATAGGCTGCCAGTATGTACAGTAAACTGGTTTATATAAGACACAGACTGTCAGTGTGTATGATACTGGTTTGAAAGTCAGTTACCACAATGGCAGACTGGTTTTCTACTGGTTTATGCAGAAACAGGCTGCCAGTATGTACAGTAAACTGTTTTATACTGTATAAGGTATAGACTTGTGGTACTGGTTTATTACGAAACTGGTGGCCAGTTACCATAATGGCAGGCTGGTTTTAACTGGTTTAGGCTGCCAGTATGTACAGTAAACTGGTTTATATAAGGCACAGACTGTCAGTGTGTAATGTACTGGTTTATAATAAAAACTGGCTGTTATAGTTACCTTAATGGTAGACTGGTTTTTACTGGTTTATATAAGGCACAGACTATATGGTACTGGTTTGTAAAGAAACCTAATGGCAGACTGGTTTTATCTGGTTTATGCAGAAATAGGCTGCCAGTATTTACAGTAAACTGGTCTATAAAAAGGCACAGACTGTCAGTGCAATGTGTCAAAAAGCAATATACAGTACATAGAGTATATACCCACTTCCTTCTCGGTAACCCTATCATCCACCTCATCAATAACCACTACACCACTGTTTTCTACTGGTTGATATGGAAACCAGTGTGCATATATAGGCTGCTTATAATGGATTATTGACTATTGGCAATTTTGTTAATGGGTTTGTATTTAAAAGCAGTTTTTTTAATTTTTATTATTTTACAGAAACTAGCAGTTGTTATGAAGACAAACTGGTTTACATGGTGTGCTGACCCAGACTGTGCATAAGGACACACGTATATTTTAATGTCTGTGTATATATAGACTAGCATCGGTAGTATATAATATAGGAGTTGTCTTCCTCATGATGAAACTTTTCCCTTCTCCAAGTTCACTCAGTTCGCTCTGCGACCTAATTTTGTACCCAAATCTTGTTACATAAAATCATGAATAATTAGTTGTGCCTCCCAAACCGGTTCAGGCCATATGCAGCAAACGAAAAAGGAGCCCATCAGCGACCTATACGACGACCCCCCCAGTCAGGAGAATATATCGTCGACTTTTTGTTTCGCTGTCCTCGTGTGACTCTCTGCTTCCAGTTTTGAAGGACGTACAGTACAGAGGGGAGATTTAGACGAACAGGTGTGTAAACTGAATTTGGGCAGGTTCTACCCTCCACCACATCCCTCACAGTGGGACTGAAGTGTGTCTTGGCTCTCGGAGGCTCATATTTGGCAGCAGCTCCTCCTCTTCCTCCCTCCTTCGTCGTCTATACTGCCCGGTGACAGCGTTAACATCCACCGGCACTCTATATGGATCTTGTCGAAAAGTGTGTCAGATTTTTTTTTTTTATTTTAAATATTATCTCGCCTGTTCTGGTTCATAATCACATTTCCTTTTCCATTGATTTTTTTTTTTGTCTCATATTTTGCAGCTATTGTATCGCCACCGTGTCAGGCTTTTTAATCCTATGATATGGATGCAGGGATCAGTCAGTCATGCTGCCAGTCTCCGAATCAGAGCGCGCTCGCTTCGCCTGCTCTCTGGCTGCTATTTATTCGTCACAAACGCCAACACACACACAGATCTCGTGCGCTTTCCCCTTCCTCGCCTCTACACACACACACACACACTCACACACACACACACACACACACACACACACACACACACACACACACACACACACACACACACACACTCTCGCTTTTCCTCTTCCTGCTCTGACACGCTGCTATTTCTTTGACACACACATTTCGCCGGTTCCTAGGAAGTGCAGCTGTGATTTGCTGTTACCACCTGACCTGTCACCTCAATCCACACACACACTCACTCAAACACTCACACTCTCTGCTACAGTAGTAAGCTTTTATTTCGCCGTTTAGACTGTTCACATCGTTGGTTTTTATCGCTGGAAATTGCAGCATGTTTTTTTTTATTATTTGTGGCGATTGAAATGGACCCCATTCTGTGTTCCCAGTTTGTGTTGCCCCTCAGTGGCATTCAGTCAGGAGGCTTTATGGCAGCTATACGAGCCGGAACAAACACACACACCTCACACAGTACGCAACAGCACACACGCTCTTTGTTGCTGTAACCGCTATTTATTTCACACACACATGCAGAAAGCTGCATGACAGCTGCATCCTGCACACATATTTCTATTTCACTCACTCTGTATTGTTTTTATTTCACTCACACATTTCTGTTTGTGAAATAGTCACAAAATTTAGTCTATTTGATTCGTGTCCATAGACACAAATTTCTCGGGATTTTTCCTACGAATGTCCAATAACACGTGACACATGTGTCAATTTACAATCCAGTCTTTTCCAAATAAAAACTACATAGTTAGGCTTAGGAAATAGATTGATTTGGTTAGGTTTAGGCAACAAAACTACTTAGTTAGGTTCAGGAAAAGGTTGTGTTTTGGGTTAAAATAACACCGCAAGTGGCGTAACTTAAGTACGGAAGGTACGTGACAAAAACTACTTAGACGGGGTTTAGGAAAAGATTGCAGTTTGAGTTTAAATAACACAGGAAGTGGCGTTACTTAAGTACAGAAGTTACGTGAGAAAAAACTACTTAGGTTCAAGAAAATATCGTGATTTGAGTTTAAATAACACAGGAAGTGGCGTTACTTAAGTACGGAAGCTACGTTATAACATTTGCTTATTACACGGCTGTGTTGAATACTCGATTCTGATTGGACAATCACAGTGTTCCGCGGTCTGTAATTTCTGTGTTACAGACCGTTGCTATGTATAACAGACCGTTGCTATGGGCGCAGCTCTGATGACGGACTCTTGCAGACTTTTTTTATGTCAAAATATTGAGGAAAGATGGTGGTTTGGGTTTAAATAACACCGGAAGTGCCGTAACTTAAGTATGGAAGTTACGTAACAAAAACGACTTACCGGTAGTTAGGTTTAGGAAAACATTGCGGTTTGAGTTTAAATAACACTGGCGTAACTTAAATATGGAAGTTACGCTCTAGTTCCCCCCCGACCTCCTCCCTACGTGGCGTTTACCGCTCTTTATACTTCTGTGGTTCACAATTATGTGGAATACATACAATATTGATTTTGTGCTGAGATCACGAAAACAAATTTGACATTTGTGTCTATGTACACGAATCAATACAATCAATTTCGTGCCTTTTTCATGAACTGCTGTGTGACTGCGGGCGGATATTCTCAGTGCTTTATGAAATAGTGTGTGTGTGTTTGTGTGTTTGGGAAAGCGAGTACGAGCGTGCCAGGTTTTGCATGAGTAAGTGAAGTGGCGGTGATTTCGTGTGTGTGTGATGAGTCACTGGAGAGCACGGGCTGGTCAGAAACACTGTGTGTGTGCGTGTGAGAGGCGGACACTATATCACACACACGCACACACACACTTGCTGTATTGGATCTGCACAGCTGCTGTTGGACCAAACCCACCTTCCACGTGGACTGGGAGGTTCAGGGGGCGTTTTTAAGGGGGGGGATCCCCGTCCGACCAGATCTAACTCCACTCATATAAAGAGCTCTTATTTTGGTGTTTAATCACCGTTAATAAATCAGCGCTGCAGAATCTGACGTCTATCTGAAGCATATATCATGTTTCTGATGATTTTCTTTCTCCAGTCAGTCAATCTGAACCATATTCTGCAAACATCCTGCACTAGTGTAGAAGCTTTCAATACACGCCGTGAAATCAATTTTTAAAAAAAGTTATGTGCAAATAATCTGTACCAATATTTGTTCATGCTGTGGAAAGGCTTTTTACCCATGTACGGTAACTTGGACCCGCTTCTCCAAAACATTCATATCTTCCCCTGAACTCTTTTGGTTATTCATTTCCAATCTAATTTTCCTGTTACATCCTGTTCTTCGGAAATTGACAGTTTTATTTTTCAAACAATCACATAGCAGTTTGTAAGAGCAGATATTAAAAATAAAATAAAAACATCTTTTAAATCAGCCAACCAGGAGATGACCCTGCAGCTGCTGTAGTTATTAGATATTACAGACGATATCTTATTCCAGATATATATCGATACCGGCGTGTCGGCCATAGGGCTGCAACTAATGATTATTTTCATGGTCGATTAATCTGCTGATTATTTTCTCGATTAATCGATTAGTTGTTTGGTCTATAAAATGTCAATCAGTGTTTCCCAAAGCCCAAGATGACGTCCTCAAATGTTTTTTTTGTCCACAACTCAAAGACATTCAGTTTACTGTCTTAGAGGAGTAAAGAAACCAGAAAATATTCACATTTAAGAAGCTGGAATCAGAGAATTTTGACGTTCTTTTCTTCAAAAAATTACTCAAACCGATTAATCCAACCCGGTCTCACGGGAAGGCGTATAAATACCACGACATCGCACGGACATTCTGCGTGTTGTGAGTACGCATTTAAGCATTTTCGTGTGTCGCTTTTCGTGTGTCATTTATACTCCAAACGAAACCACTTAGTTAGGGTAAGGGAAAATGTCATGGTTGGGTTTAAAATAAGTAAGTAAACTAAGTAAAACACGTACGGAAACAACTACGAAAGACATGTCATGAATGTCACGGACATTCTGCGTATCATGAGTACACATTTTGGCGTTTTTGCGTGTCAATTGTACGCTGCTTTTTGCATGTTATATGTTCGCCACGCAAACGTCTGCAGTTAGGTTCAGGCAAGAAAACCACTTAGTTAGGGTAAGAGACAACGTCATGGTTGGGGATTCAAATAAGTACGACCACTTCCACGTCCACCTCCCCATCCCAACTTGCTTTTTATACTATGTCACTAACTCTTTTAAGCATTTATTACGGATGTGTTTACATTGCAGTGAGTACAGGATACATGGTGTACAAATGACATGCGGAAATCAAGAGAGGCGTACTTATTGCACGCTAAACATCTTGCGCATTATCGTGGCATTCATGCAATAGTTGACAACTATTCAATTAATCATTGCAGCTGCACTCAGCCAATAAAACCCTTTTCCCACCAAAATTAGCACGTGTATGCAGGTCTTTTAAACACATGAAAGCCTGCTTAAATAAGCGATAGACTTCTTTTCCCATTGTGAGTATACCGTGCCGTTGTACTGGCCTTTCTGTTTTTGTTTTTTCTGGTGTGTCACGTTCAACGTCACAAATGCGCCAGAAAACAGGGTTAGTAAACTGTGAAAATGTTACGATGGTTACCTTTTTATATCTGTTACTTGTTCAGTGTTTCTTTCAAACTCTCAAACCAGAGCTGGTGATTGTTGGAACAGTGGAAAGACGAACAAAGATGGTTTTGTTTTGTCATCATCGAGGTAAAATTACTGTTTCTGTCAATGGAGTCTGGTGGCTTTGAAGAGCTCATATAATGGCTGTTTCTTTTCACATCTAACTCTTTGAATTAAGGGTTTATTTTGACCAAACCAGAGTTGGTGATTGTTGGAACAGTAAAAACACAAACAAAGACAGTTTTGATGAGTTTTATTTAGTTTCTGTCGAGTTTGAATGAAGTGTGTTTTACGATGATTAGCGAGGTAAAATTACTGTGTCAATGGAGTCTGGTGGCTTTGAGGAGCACGTATAATGGCTGTTTCTTTTCATATCTAACTCTGTGAATTAGGTGTTTATTTCATTTATTTGCGTACTTATTCCATGCTAAACACCTTGCGTATTATCGTGGCATTTGTGCGACTTTTTGTGCGAACAGGCTGGGGTGTTAGTGGGGTTTTTGTCCAGTGGGAAAGGAGCATTAGTAACAATAATTTACAGAACAGAAATGCCAAACCAGATGTGAGGTCATTTAGAAACGGTGTCTTCAATAACTGAACACTGTAAAATAACCTGCTACCCAATTATATAAATATCAGTATCAGTCAGGCTATAGTTGTTATTAATTCATCTCGAGTTTCAACTGTAAAGCAGCCGCACTCATTGTGGTCCATTTGAACCAATCAGCAGTGAGTGATGCATCTGCATTTCCAGTCGACAGTCGAAGCCGGTTGCGGTTCCTTGGAGACGTTAATATGAGCAGTTTATTGAAGAAATATGAAAAAAAAAGACTTCAGAGGCAATCAGTTTCACGAGCACAAATGAAAACATCCTTCAGGCACAATACACCAAGTTAACATTGTCTATAAAGTGTACCGAGTGTAATCAATCTGTTTTTATTTCAGACCATGTGAGTTGGAAACCGGTCGCCTGACACAATAAAGGCTTTTAGAAGGAGCGTTTCTTCTTGTTCTGCTCGGCTTTTATCAAGTGAACTGTATTTATACAGCCCAATATCACAAATCACAAAATTTGCCTCGGGAGTTAACATCTTTACAGAATACGACACCCTCTGTCCTTATAAACCCTCGATTCAGAGGAGGAAAATCCCCTTTAATGGGGAAAGAAATGTTAGAAACCTCAGGAAGAGGGATCCTCTCCCTGGACGGACAGACAGGAAACAGGAAATAGATGTTGTGTGTGCAGAATAACGACATTGGACATTTAGGTGAGATTGTTTTGTAAATTTTTATAACTGTATTCAATTGTTATCAATAAAATACATTTAAATGTATTCCAATCATTATGAAAACTGCTGCCATGCACATGTTAATATCTCTGTCTATGCTACGGAGTCCCAAAAGTGACAAATATAATTTTATGTCATACCAGCCCAATCACCATAATAAAATGTTGGCATTGTACATTTCTGCAAACCACTGATATGTTGAATCTCGACGGTTCTGAATCAAAAATACGTTTCATATCAACTTTTCTACATACGTGTATATCAACATTATAGTATTTTCACCACTTGTGATGCTTTTTCCTTTTCGAAACTGCATTCCTTAAGGTTTAGGCAACAGGAAAAAATCATGTTTTGGGTTAAAATACTTTTTTTTTCCCCCGTGCGATTAATTTGCACATCAGTATGTTTTTTTCGAACTGTTGTTTTTGTCATGAGTGCTTTCATACAACGCTAATATTACACGGTGAAAAAGCAACGTCCTTTTATTTAACGAGTTTGATTTTTCTGAGCGCGGAACGAGTTGAGTTGTGCCTATATTTATGAACCACAAATACTGAGACTCCGTAGTCCGAACCAAGACGGACAACTTTATTACTCCTTTCAACCTTGACAAAGGCAGCGCAGATTAGATCCACTCCTTCTGTTCTTACCTTTCACAATAAAAGCCCTAGGCATACATACAATATTTGCATTAGTAATATTATTGTGTCGGTTATTCGTCTGGCGTGTAAAGGCCTTTACTTTGACTTTGATTAAACACTTTGTGATATGTCAAATACAAATATAATCCAGTAGCAAATACGTTCCTGTGAAACGTAATTGACTAACGCAGTTTTGTTGTATGGGAATGTAATTATTTAGGAAATCAGGCTGTTTATTTATGAGACGTTATTCTTGTAAGTCCAACACATGGATGAATAATAAGACCTGGATACGGTGCCGATGCCCAGCCTTACTTCCAATTTTTCAAGTGGTCGCTCGCGGTATTCTCGCAAAAGATAGAAATTTTGATCCATGCAGGTTTTATATTTACACTTTCCTCGAGCCGAGAAAAGCGATTTAAAAATCTGTGATGTCATCACAATGTAAAGTCTATATGGGCCGAGAAATACTACGCATATTCAGTGTGACGCATACCTCGGAAATAAACCCGGAAGATAGACAACTTTTTGTGCCAGGCGAGCTATTCTCATTGGACTGAATATGCGTCATCTTGGGCATCTCCGGTATCCAGTTCTTATAATATGTCGATGGTTCAACCAAGCTGCGTCCATCTTATTCATGCTTTTTGGTATTTTTGAGGCCATTTTTCTGTAGATGGCATTCATCCCGCCAAAGTAAAAGCAATTGCTTGGTTGTTTATTGGTTGATCAGTGAGTACAACACCAGGCTTAATCAGACAATCAGAGATGTGGTCAGTGATTCAGAGGACTGGAATCTGATTTATCACTCAGCACTACATATGAAACTCTACATACATCATTAAATAATCCTCCTATTTTCATCTACAACACAACATAAAGTGTCTCCGGCTGTGAAAACACATTCATTTCCTTCTTCTATTTTGCATTTGGTTTCCGTTTTGGCAAATTCCCGGACCACTGATCGAGTGAAATCGGCTGATTGTGATCAGTGCCTGATTTAATCAGTACATCTGTATTAGTTATTAAGGATCAGGTATCTGATTATGGCTCCTTCTGTGTGATATTTTATTGCTTCTGTTGTGCCATTAATCAATATGATCACCTGATCATATTAGTGAGGATAAAATGTGCATAACAACAGGAATATTCCTGGTGATGGTGGTGGAGTTTGTGGTCGGCGTGCTGCTTCAGAGGCTTTTCCACACTGCCAAGAATAACCGGGGGGAAACACTGGATGCTTGTAATTGTTTGAAATTTTTTGGCAGGAGGCGGCTAAATTTTAGGATATTGAGAACTGGCACAACACGGCAGCTTCAGTCCAAAAATATCAGCGTTGATTTCTTGGGAAAACGTGCGTGGGTCAGAGCAGAAAACAGGGTTTTACTGTACGTCCTGATGACTCCGGAACATGTAGTCTGTTAAATACAATGACAGGAGGAAGAAAAATGCAAATGAGTTATTTTTTTGCAGATGAGATAAAACACAGTTTGTGGATGCTTGTCAGCTGAGAGCTCTAATTAATATTAATGTAACATGCAAATAAAAGTGAGACTTCACTTCTGTCGTGTGCAGAAAAGAAGAGGTATATAGAGAGAGCTGGTCTTCATCCGGCGCTGCAGGGAGCCGTGTGACGGATAAACACACCAACAGTAAACACGTCGTCCTCCACATCATGAGGTGTCTGTCTGGACCAATCACTGACAGATATGTCACCTCCTTTATGGAGCGCTGACTGTTGTTTCCCCTCCGGGCCAATCAGCTTAACATCGATCTGGAGTTCAGTACCGCCCTCATCTTCATCAGCAGGACTAACGGCACACAGGGAGGTCACATGGTGTCAGTATAAAGAGTTAGAATTAAATAAAAGCTTACATTCTGCAGATTATAACATAAAATGCGCATATAGTCAGTGTTTCAGCCCGTTAGTGTGTTTCTATGGGGGTCACTGCTGCATACTGCTGCAACAGCACATAGTGACAATGAAAAAAATAAAACCTACAATAAAGAAATAAAAAAATAAAAATAAAAAGACTATATTTTTTCTAAATAAATACATAAATAAATAAATACAGAATCATATTTGTAAAATAAAATATGGTTAAGAAAAGGATTACATGCTTTATTAAAAGTCTTTGAGTATTTTTTTATTTTCTCTAACTTAAGAAACTAACAGAAGAAATAGTGACACAAAATAGAACCTACAATACATAAAAAATTATAAATAAAAAGACAATATTGAAACTGAATAAATACAAAATTGTGTTTCTAAAATTAAGAAAAAATTTTTATTAAAAAATAATTAAAAAAGAAAACTCTTTTATATGGATAAGAAAGGGATTCCACACCTTATTAAACATGTTTGAGGAGCACTTTAATGAGTATTTTATTTATTTATTTTTTGCTTTGTTTATTGTGATTTTTAAAAAGAGGACTGTATGATATATTCAGGGACATATTATGTACACAAAAAGTCAAGAAAAATCAGAACATAAAATATAAATCTATAAATCCAAAATAAATCAATAAAAAGACAAAATTTAAAATAAATAACAATACATCAATAAATAACATGACAAGAATAAAAATAAAAATAAATAAATGAATGCAAAATAGTATACTATTTGTAAAATAAAATAAAAACTTGTTTAAACTATTTAATATGATTAAGAAAGGGATTCTATTTTAAAAGTCTGAAAAATCCGAACATACAATAAAAATAAATAAATCCAAAATAAATAAATAAAAAGACAAGATTAAAAATAAATAAATAAAAATGAATGAATAAATAAATACAAAATAGTACACTATCGTATTTGTGAAAAAGAAAAAAAACCTTTAATATGAGAAGAAATTAGACTGTTTGGATCAAAAATGGGGTATCTAGAAAAGCATATATATATATATATATGTATATATATATATATACTGTAACTGCTATATGAGGGAAATTAAAGACACTTTAGTGAGATATTTAACATTTCTGAATAATCTCAAGGTTGAAGGTTGACCTAGGGGATTTTATTTCTTGGAAAATTGACTGAAATGTCAAATTGATTAACAAAATGGCTGCAGATTAAAAAAAATAAAATATTTTAATTTATTTTAATATATATTAGTTTACGGTAATAATGACAAAACTGCTGGTAAGTCACGTCTGGGAATTAAAACTGAAGATGTTATCTAAATGCTCAGTTTGGCTGAAACAATTAATCGACTATCAGAGAAGATTAATTTCCTGTCGATTGACTAATTGATATCTAAGAATGAGAAGCATGTTAACGGCATTAGTTCTGATTTAATATCTGGAGGACAGTTTATGTTTTAAAGGGGTCGCTGCTGTAATCGTGCACACTGGATTAAAACTTGAAGAACTCAATTCTGCAGATGGAGAAAGAAGAAAATGATCATCTGATTTCCTTCCTAAAATAAATCCCGGCCTCGCTCTGTGAAGAGTGTCATTTTGACATAATTTACTGAATGTCCTTTAAAAAAGTGTCTGAATTAGTTTGTGTTTTATGCCATCAATCATCCGGTGAATGTGGGTGTCACATCTCATATTTAGAGCCAAACACTTCAAAAACAGATGCTGTGTGTTTGTTATCGCTGCTTATATTATTTAGATTTTTCCTTAAATCTCAGAGAAGTCATTTTTATTCATGAAGAGAGAGAAACGACTGCTTATTTTCTCATTAAAGCTCGCCGTGTGTTTCTCAATTACTCAACACATGAGTGACCAGACAGGGAAACTGTGATTTGTTGGAGTCCCCCCCCACCCCTCCCATCTCGTCTGGACCGTTAATTTGAACCTTGTTCCAAACCCTCATTTATCCAGAAAAAGCTTACGGAGCACGGTTCTCTCTTTCCCATCAGCCTCCTCATTGATATTCATATGTTTCCTCGTGTTCACACCTGGGGGCCGCCCGCTAACGCCACGGGCTCGTCTCGTCATAAACTCCTCAGGGAGAGGACGCCGCGATGCTGCCTGGCTCAAGAGAACTTCAGCTGCAGGTCTTTTAAGGCTGATGATTCTCATTCACGTGTTTCCAGTGTTTCCAGTGTTTCCAGTGTTTCCAGTGTTTTGCCAGCTGGTTCCCAGTTTATAGGCGAGAGACTCTTTCTCTGAATCTGCCTCGGCCCATTTTCTACTTCCTGTCTGTGTTTGTGTTTGACAGCAACTCAAACTTAGCCGCTAATGAACGGGTTAGCAGAGTGGCGAGACAATCACATGAGTTATTATATACTGTATATATACTGTGAGACCACAGAAATCTGCCTAAAATACATTATCATGACACGCTGTAGGGCTGTTATATCAATATCGTGATATGAGACTTGATATTGTCTTAGATTCTGGATATCGTAATATTGTAATCCGGTATAAATATTGTCTTTTCCTGGTTTTAAAGGCTGCATTACAGTAACTGTGATGTAATTTTCTGAACTTACCAAACTGTTCTAGCTCTTCTATTATTTGCCTTTTCCCACTCAGTCATTATGTCCACATTACTGATGATTATTTATCAAAAATCTCGTTAAAATATGTTGTAAATATTTAGTGAAAGCACCAAAAGTCAACCCTACGTTATCGTTGCAATATCGATATTGTGATATTTGATGTTCTCCACATCACCCAACCGTAACATGCAGAACGTCCTTCAAATGTTGTGCTATTTATACGTCTTCCCATGAGACCAGGTTGGCCATACTGTTTGTACCGTTATCACTTCAATATCTCTGGTTGTATTAGGTCATTGTGCATAGCATAGCATCAAACAACTATTAGCTATGTAAAGATATAGAGGAGTTAAGCCTACCTGATACCGTTGTTAGCAACGTTAGCTACGAGCCGCCGGCTCAGCTGTCGCCATCTTCAGAGCCGTGCAGAGGCAACAGACACTCTCTGAATGGAGCACCTTTAAATCAATCAAGCAAGTTCTGTTTCCAGCTTCTTTTTTGTGATAATTTGCTGCTTTTTTCTTTTTTAAATCTTTGAGATTCGAACAATTAGTCAAACAAAACAAAAGACTTTGACATATTTTCACTGTTTTCCAGAGGAAATAAGTAACATCGATAATGAAAATACTCGTTATTTGAGTTACTGCTGAGTCATGCTTTCACATTTAGAAGAAGTTTTCTGTGCAAATTAAAACAAACTGTCTCTGAGCTCATTACATAATGCCATATCTAGGGCTGCAAATTAATTAATTTTTAATTGTTTAATTAATAATTGCGATTGTTAAGAATTCCATTAATTTTAATTGCAGTCAATCAATTAATTGTTTGGTCTATAAAATGTCAAGATAAATGATGTTTCCCGTCATTACCAGAACCTATAAACATGTCCTCAGATGACCTTCAGCCGCAAAATTATTAACTTATAATTATATGACATTCAAGGAAATACAACTCAATTATCCTTAATAAGGCTGCAAATATGTGGCTTTTTATTACCTGATAAACAACAAAACATCCAATCTAGTCATGAATAAATTACCTGTGGGATGTATTCTTCGTCCCGCTGTGGTTTTCTTTTGGTTTATTTGCAGTTTGTTGCGTCCTGGCTGCCATGTTGGAGCAGGTCAACTTTTTAATTAGCAGACGAGTTTAGGCATACAACTGGTGAGAAACAAACCGTAGATAAAAAATAATGATAATAAATCTCCAAAAACACATTCTACTCGTCCTTAAACCCTCTGAGACCCACAATAGACCCGTTTTTGTCTTTTTTAGGGGGATACAGGGCGTTTTTAGGGGTAGATAGCAGGTCAACAGTAGATGTCACATAGACATGGCCTTGACAGTTTTACATTGCCAAAATTTAGTGTCAGTTTGGAGCGTTATTTAACCTCCTTCATGACAAGATAGTATAGTAGTAGTATATTTTTCGGACATTTCGGAGATTTTTCAGACTTTTTTAATACATTTTTCTGACTTTTTTTGGACATTTTCTGGACTTTTTTATTTTTGTTTTTGGATGTTTTTTGGACACTTTTTCGGACATTTCTTTGGACATTTTTTCGGACATTTTTTCAGACATAGGGGGTTAACTTGAATGAAGTGTGGCTGCAGAGCTCAACCTGGACACAAACCTCCATCTCTCAGTGTGAAAGCTATTTCTGCAGTAACATCATAATTACACATCATTACTCAACTAACCTTATTAGATGAAATGATACGATACACCGTGTACCAAAACATCAGGAGCAGCTGTTCTTGGTGTGACACAGAGTGAAACAGGTGAACAGATGTTTTCTTATTGACTCTCCTCAGACCTGCAGGAGATGATTTTAGGATTTTTAGTTTTACCTCTACTCCGAAAGTACATTTTCTACTTTAATGTAACTTCTGGTCACACTCTTCTGACTGTTTAACATATAAATGAGAATAAACTGTTTGTTATTTGGGCGACGAATCATAGTTTCTGTTTTCATTTTTGGGCTGATTGAATTAGCGACATCCTGCCGTCCTGCTGCTCTCCAAATTCAGGAATCATAGGAATCTGGAGCTCTCAGTCTTCATGTCTCTCAGTCTCTCTGTGTAAAAGGAAATAGTTTCTAGGCAGCGGCACTGGGAGACACTTAAAAGCTCTTTTTTCTAACCAGAGGAAGGTTTCTATTTAGGCAATGTAGTTATTATAGTGTCAGTCAGGTAGGAAACATGGGAGGAAGCAATGGCGTCTTAACAAGAAATAACAAGAACCCCAAAACTTCTTCTTGAGAGCATGTTCCACACGTGACCACGCCCACATCAGTGATGTCTCAAGACAGTGATTAAATACTAGCCACTGTAATTTAAGCCTTTTTCACACATAGTTCCAGGTAACTTACTGGAATAACCTTTCAGTCACACATGCACCACATTCAGGAACATTTCCGTCTTGCACCTTTTCACACTGCCATGGCAACGCCGGACTAGATGGGGCAAGGGACAGTCCGGCAGAGGAAGTCAACAAGTGCGGATGATATCGACTCAGCTGAACAGAGATAACAACTCTTAAATTGACATATTTCTTTGGGGAAAATAGTATTTATAAGGCTAAGTCATTAATCATTTTAGTGCCTCTTTTCACATAAAAACTGCAAAACATTTGCACACAGAATATCTGCCTGAGTTAGGATATTTCCGGGACACAAGATGAATCCCTCCATCGTGTACTTTATATTAAAACCTGTTTGTCTTATCAGTTTTTGGCCCCCAGCTCCTCCAGCTGTAACTAAAAGAGCCATCAGGGCAGACATTACTCACACTGTCCCCTTCACTGTGAACAAAACCCCGCTGCCACCGAGGCCACCGCCACCAACCAAACCAGCTGAATGTGATACTCCCCGACGGAGGCTTATTCATCTCTAATGAAAGAATCTGTTTCAGACGTTACTCTACTTACCAAACTGTCCCCGTCTTTGGACAGGAAGTTGTTGTGAGGACTAAAATGATATCAGGGGGATCAAAGTTAGGGGTGAAAACTGATGCTGCAGTTCCACAATCGATCACCCGACCCCCCCGATCGGTTTCATCCACTAAGACCATCAGTCCATCACCAGAAGGGGAGTCAATGTGTTGTGATCAGAAAGCTGCTGGTTTGAATCCTTGAGCAGGAAAATCCATAGAGATGAAGAATGAAGATCCAGACACTAAAGCTATAAATGTCCTGGTTATTGAAATAAGATCTATGATGAAAGCCTGTGGGCAACCTCCGGGTCTGAAGAGTGAAGCCAAAGTGCCTTAAATCTGCATTCTTTCTAACAGCCAGCAGGGGGCGACTCCTCTGGTTGCTATAAGAAATCTGATTGTATAGAAGTCGATGAGAAAATGAGCCTACTGCTCACTTGATTTATTACCTCAGTAAACACTGTAAACATGAGTTTATGGTCTCAATCGCTAGTTTCAAGTCTCCTTCAATACAGCATGATGTTCATTTAGTTAAGAGTACGTTTAGAGTCAAATAGACCATAAAGCAGGGGATGCTTTAGGGCGGGGCTACCTTGGGATTGACAGGTCGCTACCACGGCGTTGTCAGGTCTGGGAGTTGTCTGTGTTTTCGTCGTAGAACTATAACCCTTTCACAGTGTGTTTTCACTTCAGGACAGTTAATTATAACATTTTAGACACCTACATATTTTATTCAGCATTCGGTTCTACTTAGCTCCACCGTCTCGTGTCACTTGTGGTTGCAAAAAAACCATGATGGCGATAGCCAGAAACCAAGATGGCGCTGCCAAAAACCAAACTTCAACGGCCAAAAACCAAGATGGCGACGGCCAAAAACCAAACTGGAGACGGCCAAAAACCAAACTGGAGACGGCCAAAAACCAAACTGGCAACGGCCAAAAACCAAGATGGCGACGGCCAAAAACCAAACTGGAGACGGCCAAAAACCAAACTGGAGACGGCCAAAAACCAAGCTGGCAATGGCCAAAAACCAGGATGGCGACGGCCAAAAACCAAACTGGAGACGGCCAAAAACCAAACTGGAGACGGCCAAAAACCAAGATGGCGACGGCCAAAAACCAAACTGGAGACGGCCAAAAACCAAGCTGGCAACGACCAAAAACCAGGATGGCGACGGCCAAAAACCAAACTGGAGACGGCCAAAAACCAAACTGGAGACGGCCAAAAACCAAGCTGGCGACGTCCAAAAACCAAGCTGGCGACGACCAAAAACCAAACTGGCGACGGCCAAAAACGATGAACTCAAGTCTTCAAAACTGTATTCCACAAACCATTGGGGTGATGTCATGGTGACTACGTCCACTTCTTATTTACGGTCTATGCCCAGAACGGACAAACCAAACACTCGCCTGTTCTCACTCCTAACTCGTCGAATACCGACAATATTAATATTAATAGCGTCCATTCAGGGCGGGAGGTAGAGGTGGTGGACGGGTCAAGCAAACACAGGATTTTCAACCAGGAGACCGCTGTCCGTGTCTTGGTGTGAACGTACGTAGGCAGCAGTACAAATACAGCTTTAGTACTGATGATTAAACCACAAAGTGTTTACTTCCTGACATTGTCGTACCTGAAGGATGGATGAAAAAAATCTTGAAATTGTTTCAATTGTTTCAGCAATGTCACTTCTCACAAATGCACAATAATGCCAACAAAGAGAAGTGAAACGTGACAGATCGTCAACAAAACCTTCCACGTATTCAGTGATACTTTAGATAATAATCCTCGAGGATGGAGCCAGTGTTTATTATGTTAAACAACCTGCTGCATTTCACTTCCATTTATTTTTGATGAAAACGTTTTTTTTGTGTGACTTTGAATATAAAGTGAGTATTACATGAGCAGGTGTCTGAACGCGGCCCTGTGTGTTTTGAAATCAGCAGGTATCAGAGTATTGTTCTTGTTTCCAGCCTGCAGAGAGGTACTCTACTGTATGCAGGTCAGTGTACTGCAGGTATTTGTCATAGTGACCTCCTTCTCGCCGTCACAGAGATGTGAACAGACAGACTCTGGTTGAGTGTGGACGGTCGGGCCTCCTGCTGTTTGATACCTAACATCCACATTAATATTTCACAATGAGGTTTGTGCACTTTTGTGAGTGTGTGAGTCCGGATGAAAGACTCACTTAACTTCAGAGCAGGACGACGTGTCAGTCAAAGGGACAGGAGTGGGGAAAAAATGGATTCACCCATGTATCGCAATTTCTTTTACGATTTTGAAATTGATTTTTTAATGCCAGATTCGATATATTTGCTTCATTTGAGTCTATGTGGAGGAAGAAGGAAGTTACCACTTTTATTGTTGTGGTCTGAGTAACGTCATATCCGTTCCGTATCCGTCAACCAAAAAAAACTGCAGTGAGCCGAAACTAGAAAGTAGAAATCGTTGGAGGGTCTGCGTGGATCCGACCTGCACCCTCACATGTTAAATCCAGCGTGGTAAACACTACACGTCCAGTAAAGGATGGAAACACTTTGGGTTTCACACATTGACAGGAAAAGCAGAGCTAGACAGAGCAGAGCTAAAGCTGCATGCTAACTCTGTCATGGACAGGAAACGTTGTCGTATCGCGGTCAACGTGCGTTCGAGCCAGCCGTCGTTCTCATCTCCGTGGTCAAATGGGCCGACGCTACAACTGTAGAGCACTCAGATACTGACATTTATGTTAAATGCATTGAAACGGCCCCGATGGAGCTGACCATGGATGTATAAAGAGAACGGAGCTGACGGGAGAGCTAGAGACCACCTTGGAGAAGTTAGAGGAAGTAGACACATGGGACTACGTCCGGTTTTCAAAATAAGGTGTTAACAAAGGGAACTGTATAAACAAAATACATCTAATCTGTGAGGGAAATGTCTTTATTCTTTGAGTTTTTTGGGTTGCTGGAAAAAAATCAGGACATCTCTGACTACATACATGCTGAAAATCAAACATTTTAATGTATTAATTTAGATATTTTCCAATGTAAAAGTCCCTAGAAGTGTATGATTCAACTTTTTCCCATGGTCTAGTGTTAAAAAAAGTTTTTTAAAAATCGCAATAAATTGTAATATCGAATCGCAATACTTAAAAAAAACGCAATACATATTGAATTGGGAGATAGACGTATCGTCGCAGCCCTACAAAGGAAGTGAATGCTCTTCAAAATAGGGAGAGCTTTTGTTAGATGGTTTAAATCTAAAAAAAAGTCTCCAAAAGCTGTTTATATGCCACCTTTTTGGAATATATTTTAAATATTTTTAACTGGTATGTTTGCTTAAATCCATAATATACACAGTGGAGATGGAACAGGAAACGTTTAGCCTATAAAAGAACATGACAACAACGGTATTTTTAACCACTTTTGCGACGTCTCTTTGTTATTTCTTCTAGCTTCATTAGACAACGTCTATACAGTGGAAAGGTTACAGGAAAGATGGGAGAGGAAGCAGCGACATGCAACCTTGGAAAGAAACACAAACACAATGACATTTTCTATTTTAACTGCCTTTTGTTCCTGTCCTCTCTGCGGCGTGCGAGCTCGTTAGTTTCCTACTTCACTTTTTAATGTGGTAGAAAATTCCAACGTTTTGGCGAAGTGTAGACGAGGCGTAAACCACCGGGGGACTATTTTTAGGCGTTGGGCTTGCGCCATCGTGCCATTTCTCCGCCTGACTCATCACCACGACAGGAAATGAACTTCTGTCTTTCTGCACCAGTCACAGCAGCAGATGGGTTTCCAAATTCAGCCGCCACTCCTTGCTCTTTTACTTAATTTGATGTTAATCTTTTTTTTTTCCATCACACACACCTCTGAGTGGTTGCTTACTTGCCAAAATCACCAGATGTTGCCAAACTGAACCGGTTTGGCTGGTGGTGACATCACTTCCTGCCCAACAGAAGGTACTAATTAGCATCAAAAACCAAACCAGTTAAACTTTAATGCTACCGTTTAGTTGCACCATGTTATGTTTTGTTGTGTATTTTTAACTGTTGTTTAATGGAAGATAATGGCCCACCGATGTTGGCTTCTTGAGGCCGATACCGATATAAAGAACACGTTGACCCAATGATGGTGCTCTAAGTTATTACAGTTCATCCTGAGGGGAACATGAATGTTTGAACCTAATTTCATAGAAATCCATCCAATTGTTGTTGAGATATTTCTGTCCATTTTCAGTATCTCTCAAAGTAGTGAACAGACCGACACATTGCTATCCATAAAGCCAGACGAGGTCTATTAGTTTTGCTAAAAAAAACAATAAAAAAAACAAAACAGTGACAATATATCAGCTGGTATTTACACAAACCATTAACGTAATTAGGGATGTCACGAGAACCCTGGTACCAAGTTGATGCCAAAATTCTGAAAACATTCTCGTTTTTCGTACTGGGGATCAGACCTCGGGACTAACGGCGTCCCGTCGACGATATTAAATGTGTTGGAACGTTAACTAGCTCTCGTTCTACCGATTACATTATGGTGCTTTCAGGCTCTATTCAGTAAAATTAGTTATTGGGCAGAGTTGGTGTAGTTTAAAATGGTGAGAAACTTGAATAAATCCAGTTGTTTGAAGGAGATGTTTTCACAGCAAAATAAAATAGATATGAGAATTAATATATATATATATATTATTATTGCATTGCTTTTGTTTTTTCACTGGTATTGGTATCGACTGCTAAATTTCTGGTATCGACACATCCAAAAAAACTACTGTTTTTCTGCTTTTCTTCGTCTTCTCTGAGACTTTTTGGACGAGACAAACTTTGAAGACGTCGACTTGGTCTGTAGAAAATAAAATTGTGAATTTTTCCCTATTTTCCGATGTTTTATACTCTGAAGATTAATCGATGAGGAATTTAATTAGAGCGGAAAAATTAATGCAGCAACAATTTTGATATTCAGTTAATTGTTTAAGTCATTTTTCAAGTCACACATTTCTTAGTTTCAGCTTCTGAAATATGAAGATTCAATGCTTTTTCTTTGTGTTATATTTGACAGTAAATTTAATATTTTGGAGGTTTTTGGATAAAACAAGCAGTTTGCAGACGTCAGCTTGGCTTTGGGAAATTATAACGGCTATTTTACAGTATTTTTTGACAGTTTATGGACCAAACAATCAATAATGAAATATGTAGTGAGCAAGACATTTTACAGTGTACTGTTTTCTAAATTACCTCGAACATATCCTGCACCGTTTCAGGGTCATCCGTCTGTGACCAGCTTATTAAACTTGACTCTTCTTCACCAGTTCTTCCCGAGTCCTCCCCTCCTCTTCCTCCCGTCCCCTCAAAACATGAAATGACCTTCCCACTCAGTAACTCTCCTCCGAGTGTCGGAGGCTGAAAACTCATCTGCTCAAGAAGTACCTCACGTCCTCGTCTTCTTCCTCCTCAATCATCCTTCCTTCTCCAGTTTCTTCCTCCTCTCCAACATCCTGCAGGAAAAAATAAATAAAAAACACTCTGGTGTTTCTAGTTTCCTGTCACTTCTCGGTTCCTCATCAGTATGACCTTGACCTTTGACCTCTCTAAAGCTTCTTTAGGAGTTCGTCAGGATTGTGTCTTGGATCTCAAAAAAATGTAGTAAACAATAATGCATCTAGATTAGTAAAATAATGCAATAATATCTTTTTAATTTAGTAAATTATAATAAATAGAAGATTAATAGATTAAGCACTAATTAAAGTAAGTACTTAATTTTATTATTTTTATTATTAAAGTTTTCTGTTACTTTAAATTTCTTCTATTCTGATACATTTTTGAGTAAAATATTGTACTTTTTTTACTCCGCTTCATTTATTTGATGGATTTAGATACTTTACAGATTCAGGTTGATAATAAATAATATTATAAAATAAAATAAATATATTATAAATATAGATTGAGCTACCCAGCAGTATATAAAGTGATTGAAATAAGCTCCACATTTACCAGCTGCAACATTAAAGTGATGAACACAATGCATAAATAATTATTACAATAATATAATATATATTCGTCTGCATAACGAGTAATTTTGCTTTTGGTACGTTTAATTATATTTTTTGGTGCTAAAACTTTTGTACTTTTATTGAAGTAAAATTTTGAATGCAATACTTTTACTTGTAACTAATATATTTACACTGTGGTATTGCTACTTTTACTTTAAGTAAAAGATCTGAGGACTTCTGCCACCTATACTATTATGGATTCATTATTCATCTAATAGAATAGTATTCACTTATTTGTCGTAACACAAAGTACAACGAAATTAAGTATCAATCCTGACTGTGCATAAACATATATTTATACAGTAATACAAGTAAAGAAGAGTAAAAATATATATATTATATATAGAAAATATGTAGTTGCTTGACCTATAAGAACAGTAAGATATTACACTTTGGATATTCCACATTTGCTGAGTTGTATTGACTCAATATTCAAGTATATATGTTTATTTAATGCATGTTGGTCCACTTTTCAAGGCCACTGAACTGTATTCTCTGTGGATCAAGTGATTGTTTTAATCCTGAGTCAAGATGGACAACTCTACTACTGAATATCTTTAGCTTAAATGATCTGAATCTGAACTTTCTTTATGAGTTCTGATTGTCTTTGTGTTTCTGTGATTGGCAGCTGTTGCTTGTAAACTCTCCGTCCTGACTAATCCAACATCTTGTGAGGTAGTTTTTCTCTGCTCTCTCTCTCTCTGAAGGAGATACTGGTCCAGTTTTGATTCTTCAAACCCGAGTGAAGTCGAGTCAGATGTTGCAGGTTGTTTGAAGACGTTCACGTGGCTGTTTCAACCGTGTAAACTTGCATTTTTTATTTTCTATTTCGTATCCGCCTCAGACTTTAGACAAACAGGATCAGCTTGTTGTGCAGTGTTGAGATTTGGGAGATTTGTCTCCAATGTAAGTCCTATGCGAACTACATTACCCATAACCCCTTTCTCTCTCTCTCTCTCTCTCTCTCTCTGTGCATCTTGAGTCAACTCCAGCTTCATCACACCTGTTGTCCTGCAGCTTTTAATGTAACCAAAGTGTTCATTTGGTCCTTGAGAGTCAATGACATTTTAGATTTGATGAAATATTTGCATCTGAACTGATCGGTAAGCCTCGGTCATGTGTTTTGAGCAACTTGTGATCAAGAGCTGAGGTCATTGAAAGCCATTGAAAGGTCTTGAAAACGTCCTTGAAAAGAAGAATTGAAGCGTGTTCTTATAGGAAGTGACTCTGCCTTCATGTCTTCTTCTCTGGCATTCATTTCTGCCTGGCTACCTTTCTCCCAGAGGTTTTCAAAACATGCACGTTCGTGCCACAGCACCTCCTCACCTTCTCTGCCAACCGCCCCCCCAACCCCCCTCCTTAGTTTCCCACAGTTCCCTGCTTCACCTATTGAACCTAGCCACCAGCCCGGGAATGGAGCAGGGGGAACGGCAGGAATGTGGCTCCCAGTCCAAGCCAAAAACACAAAACAAGGAAGGCAGAACTCCAACGCCCCGCCTCCTGGGAGCCAGAACCGCGTTTTCATTGGCTCGCCGCTGTAGGCTGACCACAGATTCGCCGTCCCAATTGGCTGCGTTTCCATCTTCACTCCCTGCTGCTCTCCGGCCTATCGGAGTGCTCTCATGCTGTTAAAGTATGCGTTTGTGTGTGTGTGTGTGTGTCATCAGTCTGATCCTTACCGACAGCACTGTCTTGAGTCCTGCCTGGTTTCACCAACAACACTGTGGGATAATTACTCTGCAGCTCAGGACGTTGTTCTGGTTTAGCTCTTGTTAGCTTCTGTGTATTAAAGCCGTCACACAAACATGAGTGTCGCTGCGTCGTAAAATACAACAACAACATTAAAGGCAGGAAGTGTGGTTCTTGTGGTGCTTTACAGTACAGTACGCTGCACCGTTCTGTGCAGCGCTGCATCAAAACCAGGCCAGAATGTGTGCAGCTATAGGCCAACTTTCTACACAGCTATTATTAGACTTCATCCTACAGGGGAGAATGATAAAGATAAGTCAGGTCAGTCGGCTGTGTCATCTGGGACGCTGGCTGCTTTTTTAATGTCATAATGCAGAGAGACTCTTACAGGAGAGGAGGCCGGGTAACCAAAGTCAGCAACGTGACGAACGATGGTGATGAGAGGAGGGGAAAGGTTAGAGGGGAAGTGTCCTGACAGCAGGGATGTTGTTGTCACTTACGTTGGCCCCACAGTAGAGGATGATTGGGCCGATTTTGGGTCCAATTCGCTCCTACCGACTATCACGAAGGTGTCCCCGATTCTAAACAGATTATCTGCCTGAATGACCCTGTAGTGAGACGGGTTTACACACATAATCCTAATATTACCAACCTTACCGATCGGAGTCTCCCCGACATCCTGTAGTGTGAAAGGAACAGTGATGGGATGTTACCGGAGGCTCGGGAATTGTACGAGAGGAGGAGATGTAACTTTAACTTCCCATAACTGTCACCAGTCTGTGTAATAAAACATGTGTCAGTTTGATCATGAATGTAGTTATAGAGATATCATGGTTAGTTGTTGTGCTAATGTAGCAGCTAGGTGGCTCACGCTAGCAAGCTGTGGCCGCTCTCGGTTCGGAATTGGTTCAGGCGGGACATCGATACTGCGGCTCCATCGCAGCCTCTCGATCAGTACCGCACAGACTCTGGCTCCTAGGGATGCACCGATACCAGTACTAGTACTTACATTTAGGTACTCGCCGATACCGAGTACCGATACGAGTACCTCTCTGTGCCAAAAGACCCTCGTTAACAGCCAGCTGGAGGGTGTGAGCGACACACGGCAGGCTGGGGAGTCCCGCATACGAGGCGGTGCGCCGCGACCGGCTCTAGGTCGGCTTGGAAAGCCTCAGGGCGAAGGTGGCTCGTGGCCGCAGCTTTACAGCACTCCCCGCACCGTGACGGGGCTCCCTGCTCCCGGTGCGACTGTCGACCGGGGTGGACTGTCCTCAGTGCGCCCCAAACGTGTCGTGCCGCGGCCCATTTCAAAGGCTCCAGGGGTCTGTGGCGTTGTCGGCAACCCACCCGACCCGTCTTGAAACACGGACTAAGGAGTCTAACACACGCGCGAGTCAGAGGGAGTTAAAAAACTCACGTTGGATCACGTGATTTTCTGTGAGCCGCCACTGAATATGACTGAGGCTTTAAAGATTAAAATATTAAAAAAATTGTTAAATCTGTCGTTATGTTTGTGGTCATAAATCAGTTAATATTTTGCATTAGTTCCTTCACGTTTGCGTTGGCAGACTTGCTGAAGGATTAGTTTAGGGCTGGGCTGTCTTAAACTTAAACTCTTGTTTAAATGCCAATTTATCTATTGCATGAAAACAGAAATTACAGACAGAGGTTATTTGTAACCTGTTTCTCAGCAACATAATCCCTCACGTATTGTGGAGGATATAAATGCTTGGAGAGGAATCAGATGGTCTATAACCTTTGTAATGAGAACCGTCTGGGTGAGGAGGATCACATGGAAGAATGGAAGTGTTGTGAATAAAAGGGAGTTGTGCTATTTAAACAGTTTGCAGTCAGCCAAATGAAGGTGGTGGACCTGCTAAACATCAAGATGTGAGCGTTTAGCTCCACTGTGCCTATAAGTAATGTCTTTAACGCATTAACACATTAACGCAACTTGTGAACCTTGCGGGCTCAGTGTTAGAGCTAGAGTGAAGATACTGGGATCATATGGAACTAGAAAACCTAAACCTGAATCCATTGGATCCTAAAATCATCTCCTGCAGGTCTGAGGAGAGTCAATAAGAAAACATCTGTTCACCTGTTTCACTCTGTGTCACACCAAGAACAGCTGCTCCTGATGTTTTGGTACACGGTGTATCGTATCATTTCATCTAATAAGGTTAGTTGAGTAATGATGTGTAATTATGATGTTACTGCAGAAATGGCTTTCACATTAGACACCAAGAAATGGAATTTTGTGTCCAGATTGTGCTCTGCAGCCGCACTTCATTCATGGTAACCCCCTATGTCGGAAAAATGAACAAAAAAGTCCAGAAAATGTCTTAAAAAAGAAAAAGAAATCAAAACAATTATTATTTTTCTACTTCCCTAAACTATGAATCACCTCGGGATCCCTCACATTGATCCTTTGACCTCTTGTGGGGGTCTAGATTTTGTGGTCTTGTCCACATTTGAACCCTGAAGAAGAAAGTGTTAAAGGTTAAAGTTAGGGATGCATCGATACCACTTTTTTTCAGACCGAGTACAAGTACTTACATTTGGGTACTCGCCGATACGAGTACCGATACGAGTACTTCTCTGTGCCAAAAGACCCTCGTTAACAGCCAGCTGGAGGGTGTGAGCGACACACGGCAGGCTGGGGAGTCCCGTGTCGAGGCGGTGCGCCGCGACTGGCTCTAGGTCGGCTTGGAACGGCTCAGTGCTCGCTGCGCCCTCTCTACCCGCCGGGGAGGGTTCGGGGCTCCCTGCTCCCGGTGCGACTGTCGACCAGGGCGGACTGTCTTTGGTGCGCCCCCAACCGCGTCGTGCCCCAGGACGGGGCTCGGCCCATGTAAAAGGTGCTAGGGGTCTGCGGTGATGTCTGCAACCCACCCGACCCGTCTTGAAACACGGACCAAGGAGTCTAACGCACGCGCGAGTCAGAGGGTGCAAGCAAAACCCCGTGGCACAATGAAAGTGAGGTCCGGTGCGCCCCGCGGCGTCGGGGAGGTGGAGCGTGAGCGCGTGCGATAGGATCCGAAAGATGGTGACGAGAGGTTAACGTCTTGCTGCCGTAAAGTGGTATCGGTGCCGTTGTATCGGAGCCGTGTTGCGAGTACGAGTACATGAGCACAGTATCGGACCCGATACCCGATACTGGTATCGGTATCGGTGCATCCCTAGTTAAAGTTTCTTAATCAAAGATAGAAAAAGTAAAAAACAATCTCAGTTGTTCAGTTTTAAAACTTGCACACACACGTCCTGGTTGAGCAACACGATGACGGTGCACATTAAAGCCGGTATATGACACAGTGTTTTAATCGTAAACCGGCTCGTTTCCCTTTCTAGTGAATTTCCATTTTATTTGACTATTGATGAAAATATTCCACCTTCACTCCCGTCTTCGTCTCATTGCCTTCACAATCACCCGTCCGATTTCCTGGTGGATCATCCTGCAACAGTCTGAAGGAGGCTGGCAGTCTGGCTGCTGACGGCTTCATGTGTTTTAGCTTATTAATTTCTCAAGATGAATGTGTTGATGAATAAATGGTGTGAAAACATTACACATTCTGTATTTAAACAGCCACACTCTTTGCCTTCGTTCAGTGCCAGGAGGCATTTTGTCAGAGGAGGCGGGCATCTCTTACAGTAGATTTGATTTCGCTCGTGTCGTTTTGGGGAAACTAACTGTTGAAACGGGCGAGGAGTTGCCGGACTTGGAAGCAGACTGCGGGGTCGGGTTGGTTTCTGCAGTCTGTCGGGTTTTCTTCTTCGCTCTCTGGTGTAGGGGGGGGAAGAGGTATTTGGTTGGAGCCTGGCTCCTCCACTCATCTGCATCTTATTTGAATTTCCTGCTTGCATAATTCCTCGGTTAATGGGGAACTGCTCGGCACCGCCACAGCTGTTTTGCCTTTCCTGCCTGGCAGAGAGCGCCGCTCACACAGCGAGAGGAGGAGGAGGAGGAGGAGGTGGAGGAGGAGGAGGAGGAGGAGGAAAAAAATGTTTAAAAAGAAAGAAAAAAAATCTGCAAGTCATGTGGTGCAAAAAATACAGTACAAACAACGTGTGATCCCCCCCGAGGACGGAGGAAGAGGAATGGAGTCAAACACCCACCCACTCCCTGCTTCACCCTCCTCCTCCTCCTCTCTGCATGTACTAACAGCACCACACCCCCTTCTCTAGAGCCACACTGAGCATGTGCAGTGATAGTGATGAGTCTCTCCTCTTCCTCCCCCTCCCCCCTCCCCCCCCCCCCCCCCCTCCTCCTCCTCCTCCTCCTCCTCCTCCTCCAGCTCTGCCATGCTGGTCCTGTAATTGGTTGGTAACAGCACCACATTGCACCAGGCGGACTTCAACCAGCCGCATTAGTCTGTTTACGCATTCACAGCCCTATTAGAGGCTGTTTGTTCGCTCATTAGCAAAAGCCGCCCGAGCCGGATTTTGAACCTCGCCACGACCGCTTTAATCAATAAAAGAAACGAGCAAATATGCGGGAATTCGCGGCGGTGACGTTGACGCCGAGACACGTTGACGGCTGACAGGGTTTCCCCTGATAAACTGAGACCTGAGGTTCAGTTTGTCCCGGGTATTAAAAGGGTCTAAAGACATCTTAGATTATCTAAATTAAAGGCCCAAAATAAGTATTATAATGTGTGTTTTTAGATTAAGTCAGATTAGCGGTACAGTCGACATCCTGCGTGCTGTCTGAAACAGAGTCTAGTACTCTTTAAATAATACATTTCTATCTGTTATTCATCTAATTTTGCCCGTTTATAGTTTAACAACTTTCAGTTTTTCGTGTTGCAACCAATTTTTTTTGCATTTTAGCCCATTTAATACACATCCCTGAGACTTATTTTAATGATCTTGCTTTTAATAATTTTTTTGCCGTTTTTAACATTGTTGTTTTAATGTATTTTACTGTTTTATTGGTCTTATTTGTATTTATTATAATATTACATATATTTTATTTTTCTTGTAAGGCACTTTGAGCCGCATTTTATGTATGAAAGGTGCCGTAGAAATAAAGATTATTATTATTATTATTATTATTATTATTATTATTATGATTATTATTATCCTCACGTTTCCGACTTAAGGTGGAATTAATTGGTTTATTGGTCGGTTGACAGAAAATAACAGTTTTTCCACATGATTTTGATGATCTATCATTTGAGTCATTTTTTAGCGAACACGCCAAAATGCTTTTGTCATCATGGTTACGCTATTGTTGTGTAGTTTTGCAGCTGTGCACGAGTGAAGAAAGTCTGCAACGAACGGCCGTGTAGTGATCGTGTGACTTTAATTAAAGCTGCATTAACTGTTTTTTACTGGCCACTAGGGGGCAGCGAACACAACACTGATATATTATCTCCTTATAAAGTTGAACTCACCTGCTGTGGACGCAAACAACATCAGCAAAACAACACTTTAATATTGCAAGGAAAATGTTTATATTCAGTGTTATACAAGACGTGTATAATCCTGGTTTTGTCCCAGCAGAGGTTTTCTCAGACTGTTTGCAGCTGATTTGGTCTCGTGTGTCAACATGGTCAGTGTTGATGATTATGGTACTTTAAAACTCTTAGCGCCTGATTGCTGCAATTTGCATCAGAAATAGAGCTCCGTCTTTGAGTCACGAGGGAACACACAGGCATGATACACGTCTTTTTAGATTCAGTGTGACTTACACTTTACGAGGATGTTGTTACCTACGATGGCCATCCATAAATCTGCTTTAAAATAATAGAAAACAAATGCTCCTTATAGCTGCAGGACTTGCCCGAGAATCATCACGTTTTTAAATGTTCTCCAGTATCAAAGTAATCCAGTGATAGTTGTCTGTACATTAATGGGTTCACTGCAATCAGGAGCTGCTGACGGCTAATTCGGCATAATTTTAATGCTGCCAAAATATAAACAAATATACGCTAAAACGTTTACAACCGTGTCATTTAAAGTGAAAGTCTTTAAAGCTTAAAGCTGTATTCAGGTCATAAATTCATACACAAAGAATCATCTGTCTAGATTCAGTGTGACTTTCACTTTAGACAACCTCCATAAATCTGCTTAGACACCATAGAAAAAAAGACGCTGTTTATAACTGCAGAACTTGCATGAATCTTCACGTTTTTAAGTTTTCTTCAGTATTAAAGTAATCCAGTGATGGTTGTCTGTACATTAATGGTTACCCTGCAAACAAGAGCTGCTAACGGCTAATTCGGCATACTTTTAATGCTGCTACTTTGCCAAAATGTCAACAAATATAGGCTAAAGAAAACAGGGCTTAAGTTGTAGCCCACAGTGTAATAAATCAATATTACTTAATTGACATTTTAAAGCTCAACACAGTTTATGGGCATTTAAAATGAAAGTCTTTAAAGCTCAAATTGAAGCTGTTATTTTGGACATTTTATAATAAAATGATATAGCGATGCATAAAGAGCAGAGACAGACAGGATGCTGACAGGACGGCTCAACAACTTGTGTGTTTTTAGGAGTAGGAGAGCGAGCTTGTGCACACTTACACAGCCGTAATACAATCAATGAGATGTTATTAGATGTTTTTCTTTATTTTGGTGTGTGTGGGGCTGATGTTTCAGTCACAGCTGTTGTGTCTGTTTTTTATTACTTTCTCAGCAGGTGGGGGGGAGATTTTTTTTTTTCTTTATTCAGCTCGCCGTCTCTTTGTCCCGGCCTGTTATTAGCTCGGTCGAGCACCGGTCATCCTGACATATTGAGTCCTCACCAACACGACGTCTCCGGTATCCTGCGTCAATAACCGGGAAGGAATTTTACCGCCGTCCTCCAAGATCAGTAATGAAATCTGTGGCGTCTTTGTTATTCAGCGGCGGCGGTCGTTGTTATGATCTGAAGTCAGAAAGTGCAGATCAGCGAGATGTGAAGGACGTTGCATTAATTTTAAAAAAGAGCTTGTACATTTATTGATCTTTGTGTTATTGTTAAAGGTTTGCTGGTGTTTTCCACATTCTTCTAGCACGTATACGTCGGGTTGACGTCTGGATGAGTTTCAAGGTTTTTTGTTTATTAAAACAAAACAAGTAAACTATTTATTGATTAGTGGATCAACAGAAAATTCATCTGCAGAAAAAATATCGAAAATGCTGGTTGTAAAATGTGAGGATTTGCTGCTTTTCTTTGTCTTAAATCGTAGTAAACTGAATATCTTTGGAGTTTGGACTATTGGCTGCAGAAATCAAGCGATTTGAGCTTTGTGTAATTGTTATATAGACACTATTTATAATGTTTTATTAGAGACCAAATCAAGCAAATAATGGACAGTTAATGTAACTGTGAGTTTCAGTCTTTAAAGAGTGACGTGATTCATGTAGTTTAAGAGCTTTGTTTGCTTCAGATTTTGGAGAATTTATTCAGAAATGTCATCATGTTTTAGTTTAGAAACATTTATGCTTTTATTCTAGACTTAAATATGAGACGTATGATACTGTTATCTGGGGGGAGGCGACATTATATCGCTGGTGAATTTCTGTTTTAATCTTAATGTGATTACAAAAAAGACTTCCATTGTACTCGTGCTTAAAGCTTCATTTGAGAGGAGGCAAGACTGTTTTTGTGTTTACGTCTTCTATGTAGTGGATCATGTCAATTTCAGGAGTTGCTTTGCAGTTAAATAAAAAAATTATGCTTATAAACCCTAATTTGGTTTGATTAAAGAACTTCAGTATTTGGATTAAGTAGCATGTGTCAGATTAAAGGGATAATTCACCCACAAAATGACCAACTTTATATAAATGTATTTTTATTTAAAACACTTCTGCGTAAACAGTCTCACACTCGTGCAGGTGCGCTACTCGTGCGGACGAGTCTGAAGTGTATTAAATAGTCGAGTTTTAGTGAAGAAAAGAGAAAAAGAAAAATGGCATAGCCCTAAAAAACACTCACTAAAAAACATTTAGTTAGGTTAAGGGAAAACCTCAAGGTTGGGCTTAAAATAAGTACATAAACTAAGGAAAACACGTACGGAAAACAACGTAACATCAGTATGGAAAACACGTGGCAAACGTCACTAATGTAACTTGCAAAACAAAACACCGTCTCCGTCTCCAGCTTGAAAGTCCTGTGTTTGTTGGATTTTTAATTAATTGATTAATTATCTTACAAAATCATTTTAAAGCCAATGGCTCATGCCAACTCTTAACTTCAGTGGGAGGATCTGGTTAAATACATCTTATAAAGTATATCTTAAAAATACTCTTCTAATTTTACATATTCGGAGGCATTTTTAGTCGACACATTCTTCGGACTGAAATGTGCCGACAAGCTTCTCTATATGACAGATATGAAGCTGAAACTCAGGTCGTCTTTGAGTATTTTTAATAAGTAAAACAAGCAGCCGTCCATCATCAGTACGTAATTATAAAAACATTCCTGTCGTCACACGCTGAGGAATTCATATTCACACCGCGGCGATGAAGCTGCGACTCTTGGCTCCGTCTCAAACAGGAAGAGCTGAAGCATTCATCCATCCATCCCGGTGCTTTTGAGCAAGGCAGGGGGGAGAGTAGAGTCCAAATCAGTGCAGCCTGGATGAAGCCTTCATCAGCGTCTCAGCGACTCAGATTTCACTCATAAATTGCGGCCTCGTTGTGTCTCTGCAGGTCGCGTGTCGATGTCGTTGTGTGGAAATCCCCACAGCTCCACTAATGTGTGTCATTAAGACAAAAACAAGCTCATCTTCTCACTTCCTTATAAGAATACATTCTCGCCTCTCTCGGTTTGTCTGTAAATTAAAAGGTAATATTTTGTGATAAACATGCTTTAATGATGGAAATGAAGTGTTAATGCTCTCCAGCTGTTGGTCATTTCAAGCGGTTTTCATAATACAAATCTAAATGTGCACTTATCATCACATTTTAAAGATAAACCAGTTTCTGAAAAGCACACAGCGGCTCCCGTCTGGTCGGCTGTTGGCGCGGCGGTCTGTGATGAACATTAGCTGATGGCGGCTAATGGCTCTCCTCTTCTGCAGTCAGTATTTCTTTTGTCCTCCTGTGCGTCCTTTACGTTGAAATAATGGGCTGGAATTGAAAGACGTTTGGACCTTGGAAACAATTTCACCACAAGATCCATTTAGTAGCTGCTCCTCAGCAGACGGATGTTTACCCAGTTGTCATTGATATAAGGAGTCCTTAAAGTGCTTTAAAAAAAATGGAAATTTCAGCGTCTACAGTCCATGTAAACTCCACCTGCTGAGGAAGGTTGTGTGATTCAGTGGAAAGCTCCAGAACAGATAATAAATGGACCTGAACGATTTTGAAGAAATATCTAAGTGCGATTATTTCAACTGATATTGCAATTGTGATATGACCCGCGATATCATTATTCTCATTTTTATTGAAAAACATATTAAAATGATTGTGGTGTGATTTTTGCAGCAATCTGTACCAAAGATGTTTTCTTAAAAATAAATGAATAAATAAATAAATATATCATTAAATATAACAAAAATAATACAAACAATATAGGTAGCCATTAATTAATTAATTGATAAAATGTGACATAAATTGATATTTCTGTTTTAATTTGCTTCTTTATTTATTTATCTTTATATCAATTCCCTTATTTATTTACTCTTCTGTTTAATTATACCATTTATTTATTTATGTATTTAGTTTTTATTAATTTTTAAATTTATTTATTTATTTTAGAATTTATTTATTTTGTATTTTTTTTCATTTATTTTTTTTAATTACAGATTTTATTTTTAATAATATTTTTCTACATTTAATGACACATTTATTTATCGAGTCATTTATTTATTTTTTATATTTGGCAGGTTCCATCCTCCATAGACCAGGACATCTCTGCAGCAATATTTAATTTAAAACTGTATTTTGACACACATCTCGCCGTTATATACATATACATATACATATACATATACATATACATATACATATACGTAAATGCCGCCTTGGTCTTTGGATCGTACATCAACGTCACCGCCATATTGGGGAGGTCAGGTTTGGGCTGTAAACACATACAAATGAACGGGAAAGCTGCCGTTCTTCTGATTAAAAAGCATTTGAACGTCTACATTTCTCAACTGATTTCAATGAGTCGTTTTATATTGAAGGGTTTATGATCTACGTGGAGTAACGTAAGTTAGATTCTCCCCACAAAAAAAAACTTTGCAATGAAATGCAAAACCAGAACGAGGAGCTAAAAGAGGCTAAAAAGCGTCACAGAGCTGCAGAGTTGGTGAGAGTGAAATGTGATTTTATGACAGTAAATGACTCTCTTGTCACATCACACACAGTCATTTCATTTATTGATAAAATAAAAATATTTTCAAGTAGGGCTGTATTGAAAAAAAAAGCAAATTCAGATTCAAAAGTGTCCCGAAAAGACTGAAACCAATCAGAGAATATAGTTTAGTTGTGTGTAGATAATCCAGCCCTGCAGCTTGGTGTCAGCTGACTATCACTGTAAACAACAGTCCCGTCTTTAATCCACCTGATTGATTAAATTCAGGTTGGGACAGAAAAAGCAGAACAAAAGAAGAAAAACCCACAGAGCTAATTAATGAGGGCCGACCGGCTCATTTGGACGCTTTGTAAGCACTAATTAAGATATGCAAAATATCCAGATGAGCGCCGCAGCCTAAATATATTTTAAACGAGTCCCTGGCACCGAGGTATGGACAGGAAAATGGATGGAGGACGTGTCCTCCGCCGCCGTCACATTAATCTGAGGCTTCCCTGCGTCACAGTCAGGAAGTTGCAGGACGTACGGGGATTTGTCTCGGTGACTTTGGCACTTAAATATTAATACGGCATGTAGTGACAGAGAGCAGCTGGACCTCTGTATGATGCAAACGACTGCAAGACCTGGAGGAGACGGAGCGGCACGTATAGACAGGAGAGGACACGCCGGGGACAGATGGGACGGGAGATCTGCTCTCTTTAGGACATCACGCTGGAAAAAATAACATACATCAGCTTTGTGTTTGGATTGTTTACGCTTATTTAGGCTCCAAATCAGTGTGGATATAGATATAGATATATTATAGAGTACGGTCTAGACCTGCTTTATGAAAAGCGTCTCGAGGTAACTTCTGTTATTATTTGACGCTATATAAAAATAGATTTAATTTAATTTAATTTAATTTAATTTAGTCTAATTAATTTAGTTTTATTTTATTTTATTTGTGAAGATGCTCCTTAAGTTCAGAATTAGAACCAGAAATACTTTATTGATCTCCGGCAGGAAACTGGAGCATTACAGTTGTCTTATATATTATTTTCATTATCGATTAATCTGCCGATTATTTTCTAAATTTAATCATTTGGTTAAAAAATGACTGAGAGAAAATACTGAAAAATGTCCACATCAGTTTGTTAAAGTCCCGGGTGATGTCTCTAAATGTCTTGTTTCATCAGTAAAAACCCAAAGATATTCAGTTTAATCTGATATAAAACAGATAAAGGCAGGAAATCTCCACATTAGAGAGGCTGAAAAAAGCATTTTCTAAAATTTTTGCATGTAAAATTATTGATAACACGTTGACGCAAATATGATTTAACGCCACTAATTTCTTTAACGCTTTAACGCAATTGATTTTTCGGAGGTTGTAGCGGGCTCAGATTTAAAGCTAGAGTGAAGATACCTAAAGAATCCATCAGTACCAACCATGTCATACTAGCTTGTCATGAAGGAGGTTAAATAACGCTCCAAAGTTGCACTAACTTTTGAGGAAAATCTGTCATGGCCATTTTAAAAAGGGGTCCTTGATATCTGAAATTTTTTCCGAAAAATGTCTGAAAACAAGTCTGAAAAAAGAGTAAAAAATAGAAGTCTGAAAATGTTTGGAAAAAGTGCCCAAAAAAGGTCCAAAGTGTTTTTTAAAATGTCAGAAAAAAGTCTAAAAAATGCTCGAAAAAAAATCTGAAAATTGTCGAAAAAGCTAAGAAAAGAAATTAAAGTCCTGAAAATGTCAGAAAAAATCTGAAAAATGTTGGTATCATATGAAACAAGAAAATAGATTTTTCGGAGGTTGTAGTGGGCTCAGATTTAAAGCTAGAGTGAAGATACCTAAAGAATCCATTAATACCAACCATGTCACACTAAGTTGTCATGAAGGAGGTTAAATAACGCTCCAAACTTACGCTAACTATCCATTTTCAAAGGGGTCCCTTGACCTCTGACCTCCAGATGTGTGAATGTAAATGGGTTCTCTGGGTACCCACGAGTCTCCCCTTTACAGACATGCCCACTTTATGATAATCACATGCAGTTTGGGGGCAAGTCATAGTCAAGTCAGCACACTGACACACTGACAGCTGTTGTTGCCTGTTGGTCTGCAGTTTGCCATGTTATGATTGGAGCATATTGTTTTATTCTAAATGCAGTACCTGTGAGGGTTTCTGGACAATATCTGTCATTGTTTTGTGTTGTTAATTGATTTCCAATAATAAATATATACATACATTTGTATATAGCAAGCATATTTGTCCACTCCCATGTTGATAAGAGTATTAAATACTTGACAAATCTCCCTTAAGGTACATTTTGAACAAAAAAAATGTATGATTAATCGTGATTAAATATTTTAATCGCTTGACAGCCCTAATATAAATAGAATAAAGCAGCCTAACACACACAGAGCTACAGATTTCCTACTTATTATCAGTGTGTGTGAACGCAGCGTCAGACTCTCTCAGTAGATGTACAGTAGAATACAAATACTCACTGTTGGTTTCTATCTGTAGTAGTTGAGTGTAGTGATGATCGCCTCGGGGCCTCTGGGGCAGTGTGAGAGTACTACTACTACCACACACACACACACACACCCACACACACACACACACACAGAGCAGAGCTGGTTAGTGTCGGGCTGGTGATGGATGGAGGATGAGGTCAGTCCTGAGGGGGATCCAGACTCTCTGGAAAAGACCTGTTGTTCACTCTCACTGTGTCTCTGTGTGTCTGTCTCCCTGCTGGGCTGCTGTCCTCTGATGATCTCATCCACTCACACACACACACACACACACACACCTACACACACCGCATCACATCCTGGGGAAAACACTGCCGGTGATTCCCTCTTAAAGGAGCTCCGTAACGTTTAGATGGAGCAGGAACGGTGTGTTTTGGGACTAAATATTAGAGCTGGGACGATACGTCTATCTCCTGATTTGATATGTACTGCGATTTTTAAGTATTGCGAGTCGATATTATGATTTATTGTGATTTTTGTTAACTTTTTTTAACACTAGACCATGGGGAAAGTTCAATCATACACTTCTAGGGACTTTTACTTTGGAAAATATCTAAATTAATACGGTAAAATGTTGGATTTTCATTATGTATGTAGTCAGAGAAGTCAAATATATCATATTCAATGTCACAAATTAGTGTCATTTTCTTTTTAATTTATAAGGGACATGTAATGTTTTATACTTCTAATGAATATAATCCAATCAATCTTATTTCCATATATGTATTTTGTATATACAGTTCCCTTTGTTAACATCTTATTTTGAAAACCGGACGTAGTCCCATGTGTCTACTTCCTCTAACTTCTCCAAGGCGGTCTCTAGCTCTCTCGTCAGCTCCGATCTCTTTATACATCCATGGTCAGCTCCATCGGGGCCGTTTCAATGCATTTAACATAAATGTCAGTATCTGGGTGCTCTACAGTTGGAGCGTCGGCCCATTTGACCACGGAGATCAGAGCGACGGCCGGCTCCACCGCCACGATACCGCGATACAATAACGTTTCCTGTCCGTGACGGAGTTAGCATGCAGCTTTAGCCGTGATGTCTAGCTCTGCTTTTCCTGTCAATGTGTGAAACCCAAAGTGTTTCCATCCTTTACTGGATGTGTAGTGTTTACCACGCTGGATTTAACATGTGAGGGTGCAGGTCGTATCCACGCAGACCGTCCAACGCTTTCTACTCTCTTGTTCTGGCTCGCTGCGGTTTGTTTTGGTTGACGGATACGGAACAGATATGACGTCACGTTACTCAGACTACAACAATAAAGGCGGTAACTTCCTTCTACCTCCACATAGACTCAAATTAAGCAAATATATACGTAAATTCTGGCATTAAAACATCTGTTTCAAAATCGTAAAAAAAAAATTTAAATACTAATAAACAAGCTTTTAAATCCAGCCGCGTTATTTTGAAATTGAAGGTGATTCTTTTTAACTTGTTTGTTTACGCGTCTGTGAAAGCTGCTTTTCATTGTTTGGCTTTATAAAAAATTATTGTGAGCGAAAGGAAGGACTGAAGCCTAGAATAAGTTATTCATACAGAGGCTTTAAGCATCAGGAAATAAAATACAAACATGATAGAGCAGAAATACAGTTGTGCGTAGCAAAAGGAAGTGTTTAAAAATATCACAAACACATTTGAAATGCAGAAAAACCTGAAAATGAAAGTCACCCGTCAGCAGCACCAACAGGTTTCTATACCTCAACCTTTGTGATGAAGTGTAATTAGTCCTGTTTCCTGGTGACGCGGGTTTCCCCTGGTTTTACTTTGTGTCATTGCTTCCTTTTTAGATGGATCTCAACGGTGATGATTCATTGTTGTTGTATTTATTATTCATATGACTACTGTCTCTAAGATAAATTACCCCTCAGGGACGTCATAGCTAGGCATTACTATACTTGTTACTTTAAGTGTCTCAGGAAGCGTCTTCAGTGAGCCAGTATGTACGATACCAAACCCTAATCATTAACGTTATTAATTACACTGCATTGCCGTGTCACGATGATTTTAAGAGTTTTTGGAAGAAATAATTTCAATCACATTTTTATTGATGGAACAAATGAAATGGTTCGTAGATTATTTGATGAACTCTTTGCTGAAATTGAATCGTTGACTCTCTTTACAGTATTGAAATTGTGTTTTAAATTAAAAAAAAATACAAAAATCAGACATGTTTTTTTGTAAACTTTTTACAAAATAAACACACAAAACATTTTGATCCAGAAGATTTACAAATGTAGAAACATGAACAAAATACTTCTTAACACTCCAGGAGTATGTTAGTTCTTATGAGGCGTTTTGATAGTTTTGTTATCTTCCGCATGTAACGTAACGTAGTGATGTCATCACGAGCGTACATCATGATGACGCTAAAGGCAGAAGCCTTGGCTTTCTGCTGCAAAAACAATGAATGCTTTAACTATTATGGTTTTTATTTTACATCAATGTGCGTGCGTGCTCTAATGTGAGACAATGCCTTCAGGTTAAAGTTGAGTTAATTAAAGTCGAGCTCAAACACAAAGAGCACTTTGTAAACACACTTTTATATAAACAATAATTCAGATTTCAACAAGTAGATTTAAAAGCTGCCCAGACTGTCTCTGTGGTTTCGTATCTGCTCTTAAAGCTGGTCCTGATCCTGGTTCTGCAGGTCTCAGGGGGTTAAACCTGGTCCTGGTCCCGGTGTGGTTCTGGTTACACTTAAGTGTTTTTTAAAAACAAGACATTTACATTAAATTGAAAGTTTCTCTCCCACGATGCACCGCTGTCTGTCTCGTTGTCTCACTCTCCTGCTGTCTTTCTCTCTTTGTTTTTCTGTCTCGCTCTCTCTCTCTCTCTGTCTGTCGCTTCCTCCCTTCTCTCAGTTTTGGCACATGTTGCCACGGTAACCACAGCCTCTTTCTTTTTTTGGTAAATTTTGGAGTTGGAGTTGTAGTGCAGGTTTTTAAGGCCCATATTGGGCTCCTTCTTTTACACACACACACACCATCACACCTACGCACACGTACGCTGGATCCGGATTGGTCTCCTCTCTCCGTCGTTGACGTTCCCTCTCTGCTTTCAGATTACCCAGAGTGCCGCTGGCCTGAGGATCATCCAGGAGAGAGGCAGAACGAGGAGGACGTATACTGTGATTGGAGGAGGAGGTGGAGCATCAGAAAGAGGAGAAACCTCCTCCGCCTCGAGTGAAGCCCCGCCCCTCTGAGGAAGTGACGTGAGTCGCAGCTTTTATCTTCATATTGTTGGACTTGTTGTTTTCACTCTGTCGGTATCTGGTCTTTTATTTTTTAAATATGTACATGAGCACATCCTGTTTGACTGCTCTGCTCTGTCGTATTAAGTTTAGAGGTTTTCATTTAGTAAAAAGCAGCGTTACATATCAAGGTTGTGTCTCGGCTGGTGTTTGATCTCAAAGTGAAGGCGATACGTTAGCCGGTATAGTTTGTTAGCGTTAGCGTCACAGGATACATCAGACCGGCGATACGTCTGGATAATACACCTTTAACCACCAGAAAGAACTGCGTAAACGCTCTTGCGTGGTGGGCTGAGAGGTGACGGCGTCGGCCACCAGGTCTTGAGTCGTGTTGGTTTAAATGGCGGCTCTGCAGGATTGTGGAGTTTAGGATTTGAGACAAAGAAGAAGTGAACTAGTAAGTGGCGTTGCCGAGCTGTTGCAGGTGAGGACGTGTTGTTGTTGTTGCTGCCATGGGAGCTCTTCTCAGTTTCGCTGTTTTGTTGCTGCCATTTTGTCCGTGTGAACAACCTGATTTAATTTTCACCTTGCAGTGTAACGGCAGTGTCACATCTACTGCTGCTTCTTCTAGTTACATGATTATAATAAGTGATGCCGTGCATGTGATCCACAAGTTTCAGTTCCTCCGGCGTCAGCAAACAATAACGTCAATACCTGCTTTCAGAATGAATGATAGTCGTTCAGCTCAGAAGTTAAGACCGTCTGGAGGTCAATCTGTAGCTAGAGGGGAACGGAGGCCATTTTTAAAACGTTGATATTATTCAGGAGGCTATATTACATGAACGCGCATATTGTGAGGGCGCCACGGGAAACCACAAGGTGGCCTCGTCATTACGATAAACGGTAACTGCCTCTCAGTGGCGATTATTATTGGATATTATTGGATATCAATGTTTTAAAAATGTCTGTTGTTCCTCTTTAAGTGTTTATGATGACCAAACCAGAGTTGGTGATTGTTCTAACAGTGGAAAGACAAACAAAGACGGTTTTGATGAGTTTTATTTTGTTTCTGTCGAGGTTTGAATGAAATGAAACACACGAGGTGACGAGGTAAAATGACTGTTCTGGTAGCTTTGACCAGAACATTTTAATTGTATGTGTTGTACGTTAATAAATAGGTATTTCAATAGAAGGAGGGCTGTCAATCGATTCAAATATTTAATTGTGATTAATCGCAAATTAAACGAACATTTTTTTTATCTGTTCAAAATGCATCTTAAAGGGAGATTTGTCAAGTGTTTAATATTCTTATCAACATCGGAGTGGACAAACAATGTTTATAATAAAGTCATTTTTGATACATTTTGAGGTAGATATTGGGGTAATTGGTAATAATTCTAAAGAAATTTCAAATAGGTTACTTGCTAATTATCACCTAATTACCTCCTGTAAAATGAAGTGTTACCAAATATACTATAGACTCATGAAAAACATCATCTTTTTTCATATTTGTAAATATACAGTATATCATATCACCCAGAACAAGCAGCTGTATGAGAATGAACCGTCAGAAAGTCTGAAGAGTGAAGAGTGTAAAGCGAGCCGATGAAATCCCAGAGATTTGTTCAGCGCCTCGGTCGGCAGCGATGAGTCAGTCAGAGGAGGTTTCTGATCAGACGCCTCGGAGGACAAACGCAGAACCAGATTTACCAGACAATGATTTAAGAAACAAAAGCCAGCCGTGAAAATGTATAAATCAGCATTACAATGTTTGGTTAAAAAGAACGAACCGTTTCAGTGGGAAGAAACAGAGAGGATCGTCTCGTCTTCGCTGGCTTAGACTCAACAAGTTGTCCTCTTTGTTAAATCAAACCCAGCCTCTCTGTCCCCTCAGCGTCCTTCAGTCGGTCTCTGAAGCAGGAAGAAGAGGATGAAAAACACATTTTTGGAAACATTCGAGGCCTTAAGAGTTATTTAGTCCTCTGGATTAAAATAGTTTTTCATTTTCAATTAGTGTGTTCGCTAGTTAGTTTTAAGTTTGTTTTATTTATAAGTATGTAGTTATATATATATATACATAGAAAAGGTTGGAGAACTGTGGAGAAATGACGACAATGTTTATCTAATAGGGATGCACCGATACCACTTTTTTTCAGACCGAGTACAAGTGCTTACATTTGGGTACTCGCCAATACCGAATACCGATATGAGTACTTCTCTGTGCCAAAAGACCCTCGTTAACAGCCAGCTGGAGGGTGTGAACGACACACAGCAGGCTGGGGAGTCCCGCATACGAGGCGATGCGCCGCGACCGGCTCTTGGTCAGCTTGGAAAGGCTCGGGACGAAGGTGGCTCGCGGCCACAGCTTTACAGCGCCCCCCGCCTGGACCTCGCCGTACCGTTACGGGGCTCCCTGCTCCCGGGGCAACTTTCGACCGGTGCGGACTGTCCTCAGTGCGCCCCAACCGCGTCGTGCCCACATAAAAGGCTCCAGGTGTCTGTGGCGTTGTTGGCAACCCACCCGACCTGCTTGAAACATGGACCAAGGAGTCTAACGCACGTGCGAGTCAGAGGGTGCAAGCAAAACCCCGTGGCGCAATGAAAGTGAGGGCCTCCTCCCGACCTCCTCCCTACGCTGCGTTTCTCGCTCTTTACACTTCCTTGTTCATGATTACGTGGAATAAATACGCATTGATTTTGTGGATATAGTAACTGAATTACAGTGCATTCAGTTTCGTAGGTAAAGCTGCGAACGGTGTTTGAGAAAAGCCTGAATAAATTTGAATAACTCAGTTGGTTGTGAAACATGCTCCAGATGTGGTTACCTCTCCAGGAACAAGCGGTGTTTAGAAGTTCCACCAAAATGTGTCCCGAATTACACAATGTGGCGTTCGGAGCCTCCGTGGCAGCTCGGACTACAAAGTGGGTTTAGTAGAGCGCCGCGGGGGCACCAGAGGCTGCGGACGCTGCCATGTTTAAACTGTTACTGAGTGAACCTGCTGAACCGAGCATGTTGGTTCCAGCTGAGGACGGATCCACGCTGTTTATCACACACACATTTATACCAGATTCAAAAAGCAGCTCTTCCCGGCGTCCCTCCTGGCTCGGACTGTAAACACAGTCTCTACCGTTAGTCCTCTTCTATTCTCCTCAAGTATCTAAAATCTTCCTCTTTATGCTGTCGGATCATTTGATACGTCACTCTCAAATTTGATTTCCCCCTCTTCCTCCTGCTCGCTCTTCCTCACTCCGTCTACACCTTTTCACTCTATAAAAGCACACTCTGCAGAGACCTCCGTTTAGACCTCAATTTTGGAGATGAAATGTCACATCTCTCAAAGTGTCCCTCTGACTTTTTCCTGGAGCCACTTTCTGCCTCGGCCTTCTCTTAACTCACCCGGAAAAAAACCTCTCGGCCTTCCAGGTGAGACTCTCCAGTCCTCGTCCATCACTCTCACTCCTTTCCTTCTCTCTACAATGCCTCTTCTCTTTCTCTACTTTATCAACAGCAAGATTTCTACCGGCTGAAACATGCTTATTTTTTACCGTCTTCTACCCCGAATTAAATGCATCGGAAAACCCTGTTTTTTAGAGATGTCCTCGACCAAAGAGATTCTTAGTCGACTAAACAATTAGTTGATTCAATCGACTGGTATATTCTTTATCTTGTAAGGGGACCTTGGCTGAAGGTTTTTGACCAAAGTGAAAATGTTGTTTTTGAAAGGCTAAACGCCAACAAACATGGATTAAAGCAGAATATTTCGTTAGATTTTTAAATGTATCTTTTTAAATAGTTGTATATACAGACTTTTGTGTAAATTATGCAGTAAGTGAGTTAAAGTTAATCTAATTTGACAACCTCAGAGCAGACAAATCCTGGTGATCTTTGGCGCCCCCCTAAGGGGGGCCCGAACCCGGGTTTGGAACCACGAGTCACGTGATTAAAGACTGAAGTTTCATGCGGGACATGAACGCCGGTCTCCTGGTTGAAAGTCTTGTGTTGGTTTGACCCATCCACCACCCCTCCCTCCCACCCTGAACGGACTCTGATGCTATTAATCCTACGTCACTTGATCCGACCGCTGAATAACGCCGTGGTTTACATTGGAGTTAGTTGAAAGCCTGGTTCATCACGTACTGTTGCTAAAAGGTGCCTCCGTCGGTGCGTCGGTTTCCGATGCCGAGGGGCGCTGACCAAACGGCGGTATTTGATGAGTTGGAAGTGAGAACGGGTTGAATAAAAACAAGTGGTGTATTAAAATTAAATTGAAGCCATCAGGAACTATTTACTTAATTAAAAAAAACTCTGATGCCGGAAACACTGGTCTGCCTGATTTACACCACTGATGACTTGTTGGACTGTAAAGTTAGTGTGAAAGTGTAAATGTTGTGTTGCAAATATAATTTTGTCCCTGTGCATCTCTGAACCTGTCAACAACTTTTACCATTTCTGCTTCCCAGTAAGATCCTTCCACTGCAACACCAAACCATAGTCACCAGTCTAAAACCAGACCAGCAAAAGCCAAAATCTACCAGTGTTTGGCTGCTATCCAGTCAGATTTTTCAGCGTTTTCCTGGGCCGCAGCCAGCCTGCAGGCCGCTGCCAGCCCCACTGGGTGCTCGGAAAAGGTTTTGTTTTCACAGCCCTTCTGCTTCATTGAATGGGCTCTGTGGAGCTCAAGGGGTGGAGCGCCGTGCTAACACTGCCGGGGTGATGGGTGCAGTTTGCACACGGGTCATCCCTGCTAAAAATATTTGCATCGAAAAGGTGCAATGAAGCACCTCGAATAAAAAACATCCACCAAATGGTACATTGCTGGGGTTGCAGAAGCAGCTCTGCACCTGATCATTTCTCCTTCTTCTTCCTCACAGTGAAGCTTCCTCAGTCGTTTTCATGCTGAGTGAGTTTCACGACCCTCTGGCCTCCGGAACCTGATTAAAAACCTACTGTATCATTTAAAGAGTTAGTTAAGTCTGTTCAGGCTGTTCTCAAACACCGTTCGTAGCGATATCTATCAAATCAATGCGTATGTAATCCAGTGAACCAGGAAGTATAAAGAGCAACAAACGCCACGTCTGGGTGAAAGGGTGGGTCTAAAATCACCTGACCGGTGTTTGTACCCCCTTGTGAGTCAATACCGCCGCTTGGTCAGTGCCCCTCGGCATCGGAGACGATGCACGGGGTTCCCCTCTTGTGTTACTTTTGGACAGACCAGGGACGACGTGTCAATATACGCTCGTTACATGCATAGTGTCCTTTTCAAAATAAATTTCCGTTTTCACAGGAAGTTAGGTTTAGGCAACACAACCACTTTGTTAGAGTTAGGAAACAGTCGTAGTTGACGTTAACTTCACTGAGAAATGACTCACATGACTCACAGGACTGACTATACTAGCGACTCACGTGACTCAGGACTGACGTTACTAGCGACTCACGTGACTGACGGGACTGACGTTACTAGCGACTCACGGGACTCACAGGACTGACGATACTAGCGGCTCACGTGACCCAGGGGACTGACGATACTAGCGACTCACGTGACTAACGACTCACCTGACCCACGCTACTGACGACACTAACGACTCACGTGACTCAGGACTGACGTTACTAGCGACTCACGTGACTGACGGGACTGACGTTACTAGCGACTCACGGGACTCACGGGACTGACGATACTAGCGGCTCACGTGACCCAGGGGACTGACGATACTAGTGACTCACGTGATTAACGACTCACCTGACCCACGCTACTGACGACACTAACGACTCACGTGACTCAGGACTGACGTTACTAGCGACTCACGTGACTGACGGGACTGATGTTACTAGCGACTCACGGGACTGACGGGACTGACGTTACTAGCGACTCACGGGACTGACGGGACTGACGTTACTAGCGACTCACGGGACTGACGATACTAGCGGCTCACGTGACCGAGGGGACTGACGATACTAGCGACTCACGTGACTGACGGGACTGACGTTACTAGCGACTCACGGGACTGACGATACTAGCGACTCACGTGACTAACGACTCACCTGACCCACGCTACTGACGACACTAGCGACTCACGTGACTCTCAGGACTGACGTTACTAGCGACTCACGTGACTTACAGGACTGACATTACTAGCGACTCAAGTGACTAACGACTCACCTGACTAACGACTCACATGATTTACGGGACTGACGACACTAATGACTCACGTGACTCTCAGGACTGGCGATACTAACGACTCACGTGACTTACGAGACTGACGATACTAGCGAGTCACGTGACTCATAGGACTCACAGGACTGACGATACTAACGACTCACGTGACTTACAGGACTGACGATACTAACGACTCACGTGACTTACAGGACTGACGATACTAACGACTCACGCCACACATTGCTGCGGTTGCAGCAGTAGCAGCTGTGCAACTGATTATTTCTCCTCCTTCTTCCTCACACTGAAGCTTCCTCAGTCGTTTTCATGCTGAGTGAGTCTCACGACCCTCGGGCCTCAGAAACCTGATTAAAAACCTACTGTATCATTTAAAGAATGAACGGGCATTAAGAGGAGATAATGCTGTTGTTTCCTTCTCTGGAAAGCTTTATCATCCACTGAGATACCTCTCTGTATGCTGCAATTATTATTCCTATTATGATTATTAGTCTTAATTATGCGATGAATCAAAAATATTTGCAGCAGATCTAAATGTTTGTCTCATTATTAATTATGGAACAAACAAAGACTGCACGATCAGTGCGATGCCCTAATGTTGTGTCACTCTCTGATCATACTGTTGTTGATAAAACCGCCATCTGTTACCTCCAAATGCTGCTGTAGTCTTAAATGTGAGCGGCGGCGGCGTAGAGGCAGGAAGCGAGCAGGGATCTGAACCAGCGGTGGGAGTGCGAGGAGCGGTGCAGGGACTGATGGGATCTCCACAACCGCTGGTGGAGGTATCGACTACGTGGGAGAGAAATGACTCACCCTGAAAATCCACCTGTGGAGGAGGTGTGTGTGTGTGTGGGCAGCCAGTGTGGCCGGGCAGATTGCTGCTCGCCTCTTTGCCGAGCTGTAGTATTAAACCGTAACTTCACCACCGCAACGCCTCTGTGTGTGTTTCCCACCAGCACACATCGGCGCCGCAGCGATTGCCGGTTTGTAGCGGGAGACATTTCACTGGGTGATTCACTTGTTTGTGCTTGATGGTTGTGTGTGATTCCTCGGAGGTCTGGGGTGTGTAGTTTTTTAACTTTTAGGTTTTTCTCTTCTCTCCCCTCTGCTGTGAAATGTTGTGGGTGTTCAGAGTTGAGAAATGTGTCATCTGAAATCTGTGCACAGATTCAACCTCTCTGTTGTTCTGTCGAGATCCTGGATTTATAGAAACGTTTGCAGCAAGTGTATATCGATTCATTTAACTCCTTTATAGTTGGTATTTAGTAATTATTTAAAGAGCGACAAAGCCTGCATGCCATGACGGTCGGGGGGGCGATGGACGGGTCAAACAAACTTGGAACTTGAACCGTATGAAACGAAAAATCAACGTTGACTTATTTTACCGCACTTTTATTACATAACTTAATTTCCATATTTCACTAACTCCAAGTTACGTAACAAGCGTAGTTATTTTAACCCGAACCACGACCTTTTATTAAACCTAACCACGCAGTTTTGTTGCCTAAACCTAAAGTTGTTTTTAGGGTGATGACACATGCTGCTTTATGCAAATGTATGTATTAGGGCTGTCAAAGTTAACACAATAATAATGCTTTAACACAAACAGATTTTAATGCCACTAATTTCTTTAACACATTAACGCAACTTGCGTTTTAGGTTGTAGCAGCTCAGTTTTAAAGCTAGAATGAAGATACTGGTATCATATGAAACTAAAAAACCTACTGAATCCATTGGTACCAACCATGTCATACTAGCATGGACATTTTCAAAGAGGTCCCTTGACCTCTGACCTCCAGATGTGTGAATGTAAATGGGTTCTATGGGTACCCACGAGTCTCCACTTTACAGACATGCCCACTTTATGATAATCACATGCAGTTTGGGGGCAAGTCATAGTCAAGTCAGCACACTGACACACTGACAGCTGTTGTTGCCTGTTGGGCTGCAGTTTGCCATGTTATGATTTGAGCATATTGTTTTATGCTAAATGCAGTACCTGTGAGGGTTTCTGGACAATATCTGTCATTGTTTTGTGTTGTTAATTGATTTCCAATAATAAATATATACATACATTTTGCATAAAGCAGCATATTTGTCCACTCCCATGTTGATAAGAGTATTAAATACTTGACAAATCTCCCTTTAAGGTACATTTTGAACCGCTAAAAAAAAGTGTGATTCATTTGCATTAATCATGATTAACTATTTTAATCGATTGACGGCCCTAGTTTATACAAATAGCTGCTGCACCAGATGAATCACAGCAGAAAAGTTTAACATGAAGTTTAACATCTGGGTAAAGCAGGTGTAAAATCTGCAGCACTGTGAACACAATGAGAGACAGAAATGCAATTTAAAAGAGGCTTTTCAAATTACTTTACTCTACGACTTATTAGACCTCGTGTTAGTCGGCAATGATGTTCACAGAAAAAAAAGAAATGATTTGACCAGAAATCACACAAGATGTTTCATAACTCATTGAACCGCTGATCTTTTTGTTGAGTTCGTTGATATCAGGCTGATATTTCCTCACATTTCACCTTCTTTCAATTCCAAAAGTTTCTTCTCTTCAACAAAATAAAGTTGTTAGTTAGAGAAATCCTCCCCTTAAATCTGTGTTTTAACACCAACTACTTGTTAAAAGATAATTTAATCAAACACAGCAGAGTTAAATGAACTCTTCGTGGAGGTTTCTGGAGAATCTCGTCAACACTAACTCTCCCCAGTTTTAGAAGTTTTAAAAAATCGTCAAACTTTAATCGACTGGAGGTCTCTGAAGGTTTAAAGTGTCTCCTCGTGGGGGCGTCTCTCTGGCTCAGAGACTCTGAGGAACCCCGTCCATGGAGGATAAAGGAGGTCAGGAGGAGATTTAAGCCTCACTTCTCCTCCAGACAGTTTTTTTGGAGTTTTTAACGCCGCCTCCCTCCGTTCGGCGAAAGCAGCTCAGTAACACTGGAGTTTATCCAGCACCACATAATTGAGGCCATGATGAAGTCAAGTGTTTTTCAGAGTAATGAGTGTTAGACTGTTTTATTCTGGAAGGTAGATCCGCCTCACAGCTCCCCCCCCCACCAATCAGCCTCCCACCCACCCACCAACGCATTTGTTCAATTTTGTTAAGTGCCACTCAAGAGATATTCCTCAAATTCTCAAATTGTTTTTTATTTAGTATTTTAGGGGGGGTGTGGAGGCAGAAAGGTGCAGATTTTACATGTTTTTAAGAGCTAAAGTAACAGAAGAGATGGAGATTTTAAAGGTAACTAATCCAATTACGTTCGAGGAAAATGTGTTCAAAATGGAGCCGGGACTCGAGCTAATTGCTGCACCAGATGACCCGCGTTCGGCCCTCCTGCTAATGATCAACAACTTATTACAGTTTTTTAGATGCATTTGTCAGAAATCACACGAGCTGAAGCCCGAGGCGGAAACATTTTTTTTTTTTTTTGAAGTTTGGTAAAAATTGGCAGATAATTTCAGCAATGAGGAGACAGAAGTTTGGCAGCGACTTCTCAACAATGTGGGTTTGGTTTCACAAGTGGAGAAATAAAAATAAAAAAGTGATTGCTATTTCTATTTGTTATTGTGCTTTCCAGAAAGGTAAATCCCTGTATCGTTAAAGGGAATTTTTCATAGATTCTGGCTCCCAAGAGAACGAATCACGCGTTCAATAATGAAGATAATTTCATAAATGTGCATCTTTATTGCAGACAATGATTCTATTTTTTAAATTTTGCCTGAACTTAATATGTAAGAACTGTCTTTGGTATTCTGAATACACTACTACTACTAATAGACTCAGTCTTATGACCTATAGGCAGTTCAGTTACAATCAGTCACTTCCTGTTTTGCTGTTTTTTTTCCGGTCGACTGGTTGTGTGGTTTGTTTTGATGCTGAGAGGAGAGGTTGGAGGTTGGAGAGCCGTGCTAACTGTCAATGAGGAGTTATTTTAGTTGATAAAGTGACTTTTGTTTGGAAAGGTTAATGCCTTCAGCAGAACTCCTGATGGACTCGTCTCATTCTCATCTCAAGTGTAACGTTATGGACTTTAACTTTATGATGATAATAATACGAAGAAATCACGGGAAGTTTTGCAAAATTACAAGCTTGACCTGAACTACTGAAGTCTCCTTTCTCCAACTGGATTACGTTAGACATGGATTAATTTTTAATATTTTAATGAAACTAAATCATGTTAAGGCGTGAGGTAAGATGACAACAGATGATAGGTTAATATATTATGAATGATTGCAAGATGGCTAGTTTGGGGTTAGAAGTGGCTTACTGGATTTGACTTGAAATATTATGAAATGGGATTTAAGACGAGCGCTTCCTCCCTGGTCTCTTTGGTAAAGCAGTTCGGTGCTGAACAGCTGACAACCGGCTCATAGATGGTGATTGTAATCAGTACCCAGGTAAGATGACGGACGGTTATCCCAGTAGTTATGACATAATGTTGCATCTGCTGTTTTATATTTATGACGTAAACTAAGTAAAATGCATATGGAAGTAACGTAGCAGAAGTACGGAAAATACGTCACAAACCTCACTAACGTAACTTCAAAATAACTCAACAACACTTTGGGACATAAACATCGGTCTCCTGGTTCAAAGTCCTGTGTTTGTTGGACCCATCCACCTCCGTCCCTCCATCAGCAGTCTCTCTCTCTCTTTTTATCCTACGTCACTAGCTCTGAGCGTAGCATATTCACGACAGAAGAACGGCGTTCTTATTTCACGCGAAATGACTTGCGAATTACCGCGTCATTCATACGCTATTTAGTGCGACCGAGGATGGATTAACGGTCATCGGCTTAAGCTAGCGATGGCGAGATGAAGCTTCATGAAGCATTTAAAGTCCCCCCTCCAGATGGTTTTACTTCCTGTTTTTTTTGGTTAACGTTCTTTCTCAAACAGAGAATGGGGGTGTGGTTAATAGTCAGACGTAATTCATCACCATGGCAACCAGACTGCATCGTTTCTCAGCCCAGTTTAGATGAATTTACTGTTTATCAGCCCACAAAATGAGACCAGAATTATCTCAACACACTGACTCTCTCTCTCTCTCACTCGCTCTCTTCTTCACCGTCTCCTCCTGGCGAGGCGGCCGTCTGGCTGCTGCTGCACCGAGGAGCCGCACCGCCGCACGCCGGCCACAGCGCATCGGAGGACGGATAGACGTGTTGCCGAGGTCCTCCCGTTTGACATACACTGGAGGGGGGCTTGAAGCTCCACCAAATTGGTCCGTAAAAGCGTTCATTTGGCGAGGCTTCATCTGTGCTTCATACGAAACCACCTGTTGGTCAATAGATAGATAGACGGGAGACTTTATTCGTTTTTATTCAGGAACAATAATTTCTCGACTGTGTTTCGGCTTCGGGCGTTTTCAATGACGTCATCGGTCTAAGATGATACAAGCCTCGATTCACGGAAAACTTCCTGGAACTCGACACACGCTCCGAAGCCTCGGTACAGCTCGTAACATCACTACCTTAAACCCCCAAATTATTATTGTTTTAACTCGAGTAGCGTGCAGAGAAAGTGGAAGAAGTAGTCTTCCCCTCTGGCTGCATAAAGTCCCAACAACCACCACCCATGGCGTAGGACGACCTGCATGTAGCCTGCAGAGATTCATCTTGGCTGTATGCTGATAAAACTTTAATTCTTTACTATGTTCTTGTTTATTTAGTATTTTTCTGTTAACAGAAACACCTTCACATCGGTGTGGGTCACAGCAGCATGCACATTTAAAAAAAAAACTATGAATAAATGTTAACCGAGGACTGACTGGAGGAAAAGAAACGTCGGTTGTTGTTGTGAATAAAAGCAGATTTGAATGTGGCTCAGGTGTTTTGCTGCAGCGAGAGTGTGTCACAGAGCTGAGATCATATTTCTGCTGTTCAGAGGTGGTACGCTGCGATACTTCACTGATATCAAACAGTACTCCCGGTGAAAGCCAATTGGAGATATACTGCTGGGAAATTTCTAAAATTACTATTCCAAATTTACAAGGTGGAGCGCTGCCACTGTTAGACAGTTTAGGGAGAGCCGCGGTGCGTAAACCGTTTTAGTTCGTCTCCTGCTGTGATGCAATCTGTTACGAGCATCAGTCAAATCACCCTCTCAGTCAGAGGATAAGAAAACACAGCCGTCAGCCAAGTCGGTAAACTCGGTAAACATTATGGAGGATTCCCCAACCTGCATTTACACTGCAGATCGAGCTGCAGCGTTTCTGCTTCCTCAGAGGGAGGCTGCAGCATTTAAAGAACACCTACAGGTACTTTTATACACACGCAGAGCTTCTAAATGTTGAGATATATAATGAATACAGTCTTTTAAATATGAGTTCTTATTCTTCACCATGTAATGAAGCTTCTTCTTCTTCTTTTTAGGATTAATCCAGAGCAGATTTAGAAGCACAATTTGCTTTACTGATACACTCTACCTCCCCAAATATTTAATTTCCTTGTGTTCTTTCTTTCTTATTCTACATATTTATGATTTCACAACTTTCATACCAACTGCCGGAGGCAGCAAAAACACACTTCATGTTTGTCACCAATCTGTAGGTCTGAAAGTTTACCATTCATTTATTCATTCATTCATTCAGCAGGAACAATGAAACCGTGTTCACACATGCAGATTCAGAGTGTTATTGTCACAGTGTCTTGTCTCTCACTAGCCTGAAGCTGAAGGTGTGTCTCGTGTCAGGAGATAATTGACGCTGCACCCGATTCAAATGTTATCAGCTCATTAAATGTGTGTTTTCAGTTGTTATAAGCCTCATAGATATGGGTCAGTAGGGGCCTGCTACGCCTAACAGCCAGAGGGAGGCGATTCCTCTGGTGGCTAAAAGAAGTCTGATTGTATAGAAGTCTATGAGAAAATGAGCCTACTTTTCATTCTTCCATGGTACGCTGAGGATTGAGTAATTTATTTGTGTTTTCTTAGAGACCTAGAGGTGAAATTCCGAGCCATATAGGTGCGTTTGTTTTTCTTTCCTGTAGATAACTGGACAAATGTAAAAGGGAAGTGAGGTTGGAAAAGCTGAAATTGTTTAAGCAACTCATCAGGTTTTGGTGCGAGTCCCTCAGAATAAATAAACAAAGATTTCTTGGCATTGTTTAGAGAAGTTCCGATAGCAAGTTTTCCTTCCCGATACCTGAACTTGTGGTATCGGATCAGTGCATAGACTGGCGTACTCGCCGGTACCCGATCTCAAATTTTGTGCAGTATCGGATACTTTTCCGGCGTCTCCTCCGATTGCTAAAAGAAGTCTGATTGTATAGAAGTCAATGAGAAAATGAGCCTACTTCTAACTTGATTTATTACCTCAGTAAACATTGTAAACATGAGTTTATGGTCTCAATCGCTAGTTTCAAGTCTTCTTCAATACAGCATGATGTTCATTTAGTAAATTATGGTCCCATTTAGAGTCAAATAGACCATAAAGCAGGGGATGCTTTAGGGCGGGGCTACCTTGTGATTGACAGGTCGCTACTGCTTTTGCTTTAGAGCTTTAACCCTTTAACAGTGTGTTTTCAGTTCAAAGTTAATTTAAACATTTTGGTCGCCTAAAAAGGTCTCACTCAGCGTTCGGTTGTACTAAAAGACACTCTAAGGAGTCGGTACCTTGCTAACCAAGCTAGCGTTAGCTGGTAACTTAGTATTTGCAATGCTAATGGGGCCTCGCTTCTCCCCTGCTCTACCCTCTCGTCTAATATGGTCACTTCTGGCTCCTAAAACCCAAGATGGCGACGGCCAAATTGCCGAAACCGAAGCTTCAAAACGGTCGTCTACAAACCAACGGGTTGCGTAGACTCTGAAGGTCTTTGCACACCAAGTCTGTATTTTTTTTATCCATCATCCGATAAAAATTGCACACCGAGTCCGATGTGTTTTATTATTCCATCCGTGGTGACAAGAGAAGATAAGACAAGATAAGACAAAACAGAATTAACTATGTGGGTGCAATGGATAGCGCTATAGTCCCAAACAAAAAATCCGCAAAGACCTTTAGTCTTGTTCGAGGTTCAATGCTCAGTGAATGGCATGCTGTCACGTCTCCCGTATTTGAGTCCATATGTGTGAACTGGGCTCAAGTACAGCGACCGAAACGGCAAAAACAGTAAATCTATCTGCAGTCCTCAAAATGATACCAGTGAATACTCACCTGTATTTTCAGAGAGTGTTTGTACCTGCAGTACGATGACTTTGTAAAACATGAATGAGGACTATCCTTCCAGCTTTAGAAGTGGTGATACAACATGACAAAACATGTGAAATCACAGCACGCCTGCACACTTTATTCTCACATCTGTTGACAGTCGGGTCTGTGCAGAATTCAGCCTCTGCATTTCTGTATTTTGACTCCAAAGTCCAAAGAAGGTCTCTTTTAGAACAGTTAAATTTGGCTTTTCTGAAACCTGAGCTGTCCTGCTGAGAGACTGGAGACGGGAATGGAGGGCGGAGAAGGGTCGAGGATGTCGAGGATGGATGGAGAGATGGGGAGAGAAAAGGATGGGAGGAGCAGAGAGACTCTCTGATGTAAACTGAACGCTTCAACAATCCATTTGTTCTGCAGGATTTTCCAAACAATTCCCCAATGACCGAGGTGGTGTAACAGAGAGAAAGAGACAAAAATGGCAACGCAGCCATAAAATCTGTCTTGTATCAGAGCAGCTTTACTTCATTTTTTTTCTTGTAACCATTTTTATGTTTTGTCGGTCTGATGCCAGTTCAGCACAGTTTTCAAAGCACTTATATTATTTTCTGTTGTATAATTGGAGCTTCTTTGAGTCGACACTGAACTCGACCCACCTCCTGCTCGCTTGGTTTTTCCTCTCGTAGCAGGAAACAATACCAACGTACGGAGCATGGAGAAGTGGGACCTGGACCATGGCTCCATCTGTACAATATTATCCTTGTTGATTTCCTCCTTGTGAGTTCGGTTTCTGGGAGTCTATTTCGAATTAGTGCTGCATGAATTTTTCCACAAAAATCCTCCTCACGGGTCGAAAACAACAGAAACAGTCGGACCTGGTTCAAGTGTTTCTGTGTTCGCCTGAAGGAGAGTTTCACCCTGAACGCTGTTACACAACTGTTGGCAGCGTGCTTCACATGGTTGGGTCCGTTTAGCAGTTTGACGTATGTTTTATTCTTGTTGTGGATAAATGGCCAAACGTATCCGATGTGCAGAGATGGGTATCGAACCAAATGGGTCCGTAGGACAGAGTATCAAAAACTCTGAAGCTGGCATTAAAGGTCTGATAGATTTGTAGGATTGGTTTCTTATTCTTCGATCACGTAGTTCGATCGCATTTTTTGCCATTTTCTTTTGTACAACTGCTTGTTTTTTAGATGACATTTAAAATGTCACAACTTTGACTTCTTTTGTTAAATGAAAATTGTAGAAACATCTTGTTTACATATCTCAAAGGTATTGAAAGTAGGGATGTCCAGTCGTTTGCCAAAATTCTGAAAACGTGACGGTACTTGTTTTTCCACAATACCGTAATTACCGTCAGGGCTCGAGACTAACGACGTCCCGTCGTCCCGGGGACAATAGAAAATGTGTTCGGGATGCAGTAAACTCACTATCGACGCACCTTATCCATTCCCAGCCCGTGAGCGTGAGTGCGTGCGATAGGACCCGAAAGATGGTGAGGAGAGGTTAACGTCACGCTGCCGTAAAGTGGTATCGGTGCCGTTGTATCGGGGCTGTTTTGCAAGTACGAGTACGAGTACATGAGCACAGTATCGGACCTGATACCTGATACTGGTATCGGATATCCGTGCATCCCTACCTGTGAGGGTTTCTGGACAACATTTACAAGAGCACAAGATCCTCTTCATTTTGCTCTCAAAGTGCACCAGATTGATGCATTTAACTTTAAAATATACAACATTTTCTTGAACAAAATCCTGGATGGTACCTCCACCTCACTGTGAACCAGGGTAAATCCTGTTTATGGAGCTGACTTTGTGCTCGAGTGTAGTGTCATGTTGGACGTATACTATCGTCTAAAATATCTGCTGTAACATGAAGATCCCCCTTCATCCGCGCTAAGGAGACCAAACCATGAAAAAGCAGTTCAATGATTGAAGCTGATGTTAGAACTGTTGAAAATTGGCGAATTATCCGGGAAACTCCAGTTCCTTCTTCGGGAACTTTGAGGTTATTGAGTTTAAAAGCTTTGGGGAGAAACGCTTCCCTCAAATAAAGACCGAGTTCATGCACTCGTCACTGCGTGTGCTGCGTTTGCTGCGTCTGAACTGATCCCTGACATGTGATAAACACTCCAAACTGATGCTTCCTAACGCTGTCAGAGAATCTGTGTAAACTATTTCAGGACGCTTCCAGATTCTCCTTGTTCGCCGTAGCAGCAGAGCAGCGAGTGGGAGTCGTACAGCGAGCCTACATCTGCACAGCATTACACTTGTTAATCTACTCTGAGAGGCCAGAGCCGGTTTTCTCTGCAACAACATCTTGATTCTCTCACAGTAATTCCTCCCTGGGGGGCGTGAAGACTTACAGCAGAGCAGCGGAGCATGTACAGAAACTTTAATATCTCCCTCCTGAGGGTCGCGGGGTTCGGTTTCAACCTGTTGGTGCCAGCAGAGCTGGCGGGGTTGCCGTGATCCAACAGGCAGAAAGTCGGCCATTGTTTTGAGGTGTGCGCTGCTGAAGTGTCCTTGATCAAGACGCTCATCATTTTATGAAGCTGTGCGATGGAAGTCGCTCTAGATTACAGATTATCATCTTTTAGGGAGTCAAGTAAACTCTGCTGGGAAGTCAGGTGGTGCTGAAATGATCAGAGATTGGTCCATCAACACGAATCTGACAATATTGGTATCGATTAAGTCATTTATTGAGCAAAATTGTTCCACATTTGCCGGCTTAAGCCTCTTAAAAGTGAAGATTTTGTGCTTCTTTTTCTTGTTTTATTTCACTAACTTAACATATTTATTCTCTTTAGAAACATGTTATTAATCCGATGAAGCATGAATGATCTAAATTAATCTGTGGTTTCATTATTTTTATAGATTAAATTACTATTCAATTAAATAAAAAAAATATTAATATTAATCGATAATAATGTAATGTAATGTAAAAAATGCAAGTTGCGTTAATGTGTTAAACAAATTAGCGGCCTTAAAACGAATTTGCGTTATTATCGCGTTCACTTTGACAGCCCTAGTGCTAACGGTATGTTACTACCTGAATTGAGACGGAGCTCAGGTTTCCAGAAAGAACGACCGAAAAGTCAAACCAGTAAAAACCTGAACTAACTGGACGTTTGACTGCAGGTTTTCCAGTCTACCCATCACATCAGACGTTAACCCTGCTGACTCATATCTGATATTTACTACAGAGCAAACATATCAGCTTTCATACGACATATCGGTGAGAACTACGGCGTGGAAAGTAAAGGCCTCCGATCACCCCTACATCTGTGCAGCATTAGCTTGTTTTCTGCTCGTCTCTGTCCGAGGCCAGTGTGTGTGTGTTTGTGTGTGTGTGTGTGCATGTGTGTGTGTGTGCACGTGAGACTCGGAGGAGTTTTGTTTGACGCCGTCGCAGGAATTAACAGGATGTTAGATGACAAGAAGTTACACCGACACACAGTGGTCTCTCTGTCTGCTTCTTCGAACGCTTTGTGTTTGTTTATGGCAACAGGAGATTAAGACCCATCTGGTGTTCGTGTGTGTGTGTGTGTGTGTGTGTGTGTGTGTGTGTGTGTGTGTGTGTGTTCGTGTGTGTGTGTGTGTTTGTGGGTGGGTGGGTAGTAGGTTTGGTTTGGTTGGGAGAGAAGAAGAATAGAATTGGCGAATGATTTTTCCAGCTTCACATGTGTGTAAACGAGAGAGAAAGAAGCAGTTAAAAACAGATATACAGCAACGTGGGTATCAAGACAAAAGATGTGTGTGTGTGTGTGTGTGTGTGTGTGTGTGTGTTAGTGTAACGGATTCTGATGTGTGTGTGTGTGTGTGTAGGATGTGTTGCAGATTAAGCGTTGTGTATTGTGTGTGTTGTGTTCGGCGGTGTGTGAATGATAATGACCTCTGACTCTGTTGGTTCTCCGTTACTTTACTGGATTAGCTCCCCTCCACTGCACTGCTTCTGGACACACACACACACACACAGTTACACACACACACACACACACACACACACACACACACACACACACACACTGTTACACACACACTTGGTAAATACCCGACCTTACAAGCAGCCAATATTAAGCAGAGCGCCCTGACAACAGATACTACACAACAGAATACTCCTGCTGCTCCATGTATAATGTATCTGTACTGCTCGAGTACTACGACAGGAGGTATAGTCACAGTCACAGTACAGAAAGATACTACACAGTACTGACGGACTGATAGACTGATAGACTCGTGTGTATTGATACTGAACTATGTAAGGGATAACGCACAGCGAGCCGGTCATTGTTGTGAAATATACCCCGACAGGGCGATGCTGCACTCGTCTCTCTCTTCCACAAAAACGGTCCGCCAGAGTCCCAGATCAGAACTGTGCCCATAGCAACGGTCTGCTATACAAAGCAACGGTCTGCTATACAAAGCAACGGTCTGCTATACAAAGCAACGGTCTGTTATAAAGAAATAACAGACTGTGGAACGCTGTGATTGACCAATCAGACCAATCTGATAATCTCTATTGACACTGAATCACACTCTGACTCACTGTAAACTAGGCTCGGTGTTACCGGTGTTACACGGTGGTCGGGCACACACTGATTAAATTACATACCCTCCGCCGCCTCCGTTCTTTTTACTTTTTTATAGTTAATATTGAATCAATATCAATACGTAGTCGGACGACGGACGCTACAAACTGCATACGGAGTCTCAGCTCAGAGCGTCAGGTGTCAGATTTCACACACGGGACGAGAGAGAGTTGACAGACCGAGAGATGGCGGAGGATTTGGGGTCAAAGAGAAAAGCAAAAGTGACTATTTGGCAATATTTCAGATTTAAACCCAACGCTATAATGATGAGGTAATCGCCGTGAGGAGGACGGAGTGGTCACAGACGGTGTGCGAGGCGGAACAGCGTCGGGTGGAAACCCGCGGCCTCGCAGCGAAAGTTTTACCGGAGAGGCCAGACCCACTGCCGTCTGACGGTAACGGTCAAAGTAAGCACGGTAACGGTCAAAGTAAGCGCGCTACACATATTGACCGTCATCTTTTCTTGTAAAATGTCCAGTGTAATCGGTAACACGAGTTTGTTAACCGGTGGGAAAATGTCCTCACCGTCACATCTCTAATCTCAATGTGACTCACTTTATTAATACTTATTACACGGCTGTGTTGAATACTCGATTCTTATTGGTTAATCACGACGTTCTGCGGTTTGTTATTTATTTATAGCAGACCGTTGCTATGTATAACAGACCGTTGCTATGGGTGCAGTTCTGACGTTGGACTCTGGAGGACCGTTTTTGTGTTAAATTATTGATTTCTTCAGTAAGTAGCCGTGTAATAAGCGGGATAATGTACAGCTAGCGGGCCCTATTTTACACCCGGCGCAAAGCGGCGCAAAGCGGCGCAAAGCGGCGCAAAGCGGCGCAAAGCGGCGCAAAGCGGTGCAGCTATCATTGCTAGTTTCAGACCGACGCAGTTCACAGTTCCGACGCCCATGTTGGTCTTAAAGTTAGGTGTGGTCAGGTGCTTTGTTGGCACATTGTGGCAGCAGAAAGCGATTTACCAAACAAACACCTGGTCTTAAGTCTGGAACAGTATTTTCTTGATATTTAAAGGGTTCATTATTCAGATAGTCAGATGAATCTACAGGCGGGTTCACAACACGTGTTCTCTGATTGGGACGCAGCAGTGAAACACAGTGTCAGTGCTAAAACAATGTTTTTATTCACGTTTATGTAAACATGAATTCAGAATATAATGACTCTCAGGTATTCTGTATTGATCAACCTGCAGCGCTCTATCAGCGCTCCTCGCCGTGACCAGAGAGATCCCGGTGGTCACACGCCTCTGTGGTGTCTCCTCCCATCATCCCTCTGTGTGTGTGTGCGAGTGTAGACGTACTGTAGGCTAGACTTCACAGTTTGTGGTGTTGTTGTATTATCATATAATGAATTTAACCTGCGGCGGTTAAACAGGTTATCAGTGTTCAGATGCAGTCAGATGGAGTTGATCCGTTTCCTCACTTCGCTTCTCCAATTTTGCCGAATCCTTTTAAATAGCAACGCACCAACGTGCAGGTTCACCTGACTTTTAAAGGGAACGGGAGACGACACTCTGATTTGGTTTAAAACACACCTCTGATTAATCAAGAGACTAAATACAACCCCCTTTGCCTCTTGCGCCTTACTTTGCGCCCAGATCATGCGCCGTTTAATTAGCAAAAGTGGAGTTGGACACACCCTAAATGCACTTTAGACCACACGCTGTAGATCTATCTCAATGTGCATCCCTGGATATATAAATACTGAGTTCTAGTACTGTGACTCTCTATTGTACTGCTGAGGTATCCTACTGCGTACTGTGATTCACTGTATTGATACCGAGTGGTTTAATAAACACATATACAAATAAACTGACTCATACGTACATGACACATTCACAACACACCCACGCACACACACACACACACACACACACACACACACACACACACACACACATATACACTTTACTAACATTAACACACACACTCTCTCTGGGCAAAGATCTGCTGTAGGAGTGGGTCTCTCTCTCTGCAGGAGTCCCTGGCTCGGTAGGACACGTCCACATGTGTAACACCAGCTGGTCAACGCACACACACACACACACACACACACACACACACACACACACACGCACACATGCACTCACACGCACTCACACACACATGCATTCATCTCCCCTGCCGTTCTAACACACCTCCTGCTAAGATTCTTCCCTTTTTTTGCATGTATAATAGTACTCACACACACACTTTGTCTTCACACTTGTTTACACATTCGCTCACGCACCAACAGTACACACATTAGCAGTAGTACAGTAATGCCTCTCTCTCTCCCACACACACACACACACACGGTGCCAGTATATCTGTTTATTGGAGTGCGTAGCTGCGTTTTACTGGCTGCGCTGCATGCACGTTGCATCATACTGCAGTTACACACACACACACACACACGTATATACACTATCTATAGACACACAGCTACACGCACACACACACACACACACACACATTTAATTCATAATTGCATCATATTACGAGGCTGTATGTGCACATACACACACACATACTTACACACAGATTGCATCACAGCCTGGCAGTAAACATCCTGTATTGTTCTCTAAACTTTCATCAAACCAGACAGTAAAACTTAAACTAATGTAAGTTAAACCAGTTCAAACCAGGTCAACATGAGAATAAGTCAACAAACCGACCTCTCACTGGTTTTGTCAGAGTTAAAAAATCTGGCTGTAAACTTAAACAGGGTTAATCAAACTCAGAATAAAGTCAGTCAAACACACGATGAAAACCAGTCAACCAAAAGAGTTAAAGGAACATCTGATCCTCCCGGCCAAGTTAGAAGATAAATAAATAAAAACCTGTAAACCAGAACCAGTCGTCAGAGATATATATATAAAAAAGAAAAGTCATTAACATACAAAAAGTAGGGCTGTCAATCAATTTTTATCTGTTCAAAATGTACCTTAAAGGGAGATTTGTCAAGTATTTAATACTCTTATCAACATGGGAGTGGGCAAATATGCTGCTTTATGCAAACGTAATTATATATTTATTGTTGTAAATCAATTAACAACACAAAACAATGACAGATATTGATCCAGAAACCCTCACAGGTACTGCATTTAGCATAAAACTATATGCTCCAATCATAACATGGCAAACTGCAGCCCTTAGGGTACCCATAGAACCCATTTACATTCACATATCTGGAGGTCAGAGGTCAAGGGGACTCCTTTGAAAATGGACATGACAGCTTTTCCTCACCAAAATTTAGTGTAAGTTTGGAGCGTTATTTAGCCTCCTTCATGACAAGCTAGTAAGACATGGTTGGTACCAATGGATTCTTCAGGTTTTCTACTTTCACGTGAAACCAGTATTGGACTTTTCTTCTGCCTTTCTTTTGGACATTTTTCAGACTTTTTCTTTTACTTTTTTTTTTTTTTAATATTTTTTGGACATTTTTCAGATTTTTTTCTGACATTTTTAAACTTTTTCAGGACTTTTTTTTCGTTTTTTCGGACATATTTTCAGGGGTTTTTTTCCGAACTTTTTCAGACTTTTTTCGGATAATTTCCGGACTTTTTAAAACTCTTTTTGGACCTCTTTTGGACACCTTTTCCAGACATGTTCAGACTTTTTTTCAGAAATTTTTCGAACATTTTTTCAGACGACAAGGGACCCCTTTGAAAATGGCCATGACAGTTTTTCTTCAAAATTTAGCATAACTTTGGAGCGTTATTTTATCTCCTTCTCGATAAGCTAACATGACATGGCTGGTACCGATGGATTCATCAGGTTTTCTAGTTTCATATGATACCAGTATCTTCACTCTAGCTTTAAAACTTGAGCCCACTACAACCTCTGAAAGATCGATTGTGCTACCGAGTGAAAGAAATTAGTGGCGTTAAAACGAATGTACATTAATGCGTTAATATAACTGTGACTGCCCTATTTTAAAGCTATATGACTCTTATCAACTCTTAACATCACTGGGACGATCTGGTTAAATACATCTTAATAATACTCTTACAAAATAATTGAGGCACAAAACCTTAAATGTCTTTGGATACCTTTTAAGATTGAAGAAGACATTTTTAGTTGAAACATATGACAGATATGAAGCTGAAACACAGATTGTCTTTGAGTATTTTTAAAAGTAAACCAAGAAGCCATCCATCATCAGCAGTTATAAAAACATTCCTGTTGTCACACGCTGAGGAATTCATATTTGTGGTAAAGCTGTGTGGTTCCTTTAGGTTTTCTAGTTTCATATGATACCAGTATATCTTCACTGTAGCTTCACAACTGAGCCCGCTACAACCTCCCAAATATCACGTTAATGCGTTAAACAAATTTGTGCCGTTAAAACGAATTTGCGTTATTATTATTATCTCAAACTTTCGTTGTTTTGTCATTCCCCTTATTAAACCCAGTCGGTCAGATCTGGATCAGCTCCTCCGTCTCATTGTTGAGTTTCGCCAGCAGGCCGAGCCGCTTGACCAAAACCTCCCTGAATGAAGGCTTTGTCCACATGGCGAGCAGTGTGTGCGTGTGTGTGTGCGTGCGTGCGTGTGTGTGTGAGAAAGTGGGACAAAGAGAACAAAATAGAGAGAAAAAGAGACAAAGAAACAGAGTGAGAGAGAGTTTGGTGTTTCTCAGTGTGGAGCTTAAACAAGCAGCAGTACAGGATGTGCAGCCAAACTATTTTCTCTGCTTGGCTGCAGCTCCTCAGTGTGTGTGTGTGTGTGTGTGTGTGTGTGTGTGTGTGTGCGTGTGTGTGTGTGTGTTTGTGTGTGTGGTTGGATATGTGGGGTGGGGGGGGGGGGGGGGTTTGGTGAAGAGATGGCTGATGGGATGTCACTTGTTCTCTTTACTATCAAGTGGGAGGGGCACATGCACAACACACACTTACAGTTAATGATAAACAGCATGCACACATGTAGCAGTGTGTCTACAGTCAACACACACACACACACACACACACACTAATCAGCACTAACACAGATACCTGAGTAGTTTTCAGTCTCACCTGAGTTACTTTAACGTCTTTAAAACACGTTTCTGGAGTGTGGAAGTGAAACTTGTAGCAACACAAATATGAAAGTCAGACTGGCAGAGAGGAAACGCTCCCGGCCTGCTCTCTCTCTGTTCAGAGTTCCTGGTAGCGGTACCTCCGGTTCTCTCACACGTTCCAACAAACACAACCAGCTGTTTACTCAGGTGGGAAGCAGGTAAGGGATCTTGTCATTGGCCCAGTCCCAATGCCCCCCCTAAGGTATTCAGTCCTGAACCCTCAGGGTCAGTCTGTCAGTCGGACACGTACAACAAGTAGTTGCCCACGTATAAAAACCAGTCACTCACTTACAAAAAGCAGTCGCCCACCTATAAAACCAGTCGCCCACCTATAAAAAACAGTTGCCCATGTATAAAAACCAGTCGCCAACCTATAAAAACCAGTTGCCCACGTATAAAAACCAGTTGCCCATGTATAAAAACCAGTTGCCCAAGTATAAAAACCAGTTGCCCACCTACAAAAACCAGTCGCCCACCTATAAAAACCAGTCGCCCATGTATAAAAACCAGTTGCCCAAGTATAAAAACCAGTTGCCCACCTACAAAAACCAGTCGCCCACCTATAAAAACCAGTCGCCCATGTATAAAAACCAGTTGCCCAAGTATAAAAAACAGACGCCCACGTATAAAAACCAGTCGCCCATGTATAAAAACCAGTCGCCCACGTATAAAAACCAGTTGCCCACCTATAAAAACCAGTTGCCCACGTATAAAAACCAGTCACCCACTTATAAAAACCAGTCGCCCACGTATAAAAACCAGTCGCCCACTTATTAAAACCAGTCGCCCACTTATAAAAACCAGTCGCCCACGTATAAAAACCAGTCGCCCACTTATTAAAACCAGTCGCCCACTTATAAAAACCAGTCGCCCACGTATAAAAAGCAGTCAAGCAAAAACACCTGATGATAGTAAATGTTAATTTATTAACCGTCCATATATACAGTATAGCTGCAGCTGTTGCTGTAGCTGTTAGTGTTGCTGTTGCTGTTGCTGTTGCTGTAGCTGTTAGTGTTGCTGTTGCTGTTGCTGTTGCTGTAGCTGTAGCTGGCGTTGGAGATAGCGTTTAGCTGTTAAATGTTAACTATTTGCTTTTTAGTTTCACTCGTCGAGCTGCTAAACCGTCTGAAAGAGAAAGTTTCCAGCAATGAGAGTATTTTCTAAGTTTCACCGGTCCAAGGTTATTTAAATGACTCATAGTAGGAATTTGACTTTTCATTTATTTTTATTGCAGCAGTCATGACAAATCCGACAAACCGTCCTTCACTTCCAGGTCTTCAGTTATTTCACCAATGCGTACTATAATAAGAACTATTTTTGTTATTATACCTTTTCACTCGGTTGTAAAAAACTAATTTTACTACGACGAACTTCTCTCACGTGTTCTGTTTTAATCTACCAAATAGTGTTTCATTCAAATAGTCGAGTCTCTTCCTTTTTTTGTGCTGATTTTTGTTTTGCTGTTATTAATCTTTATTTAATTGGATCTTTTTCGAGTATTTTTTTAGTCTTTTAGCTGCTTTCACCGTAACATGTTCGTCTCTAATTCATGTTTGGATCTTTTTCTAGATTCCTTGAACTTGAACTTGTCAAAATTACAATTCAACATACGTCAAATTGCGTTGAGGTCTCTGGGATCTTCACAGCCTTTTTTGCAAAGTACTCGTATGTGCCAGTCTAATGCATTGTGGGTAATGTAGGCGCACAAAAGAAGAAGAATGTGTGGAATAGAAAATATCTCTGGTTCTGCTGCGTTTTTTTTTGTATCCTTTTGGTTTAAAACTGTCCACCATGACAACGTTATAGAAGTCCAATCCATTTAGTTTTATTTATTTTTTATTTATTTTTTTATAATATTTTTATTTATTTTATATTTATTTTTTTATAATATTTTTTTTTTATTATTTTATAATATTTTTTATTTATTTATTATTTTATTATTTTATAATATTTTTATTTATTTTGTATTTAATTTTTTTTAATAATATTTGTATTTAAGGAAAAGGGCACAAATATTTGACAATATGTGTCCCCGCCTAGACAAAATAACGTATATCTACACAGGGAATGATGATTCAAAATGAAGTAGTAAAATTAAATTAAATTAAAAAAAGCCAACAAACTTCATAAAATTAATTAAATAAAACATACATACAGTTTAATTAATTAACATTTCAATTCATATACATGCTTTAAAATATAAACGTTCAAGTATATCGGCTTGTTTACCATCAGTTTAATTTAACATGATGTCTGCACATTATTCACGATGTTTGTTTCTAACACAACTTTTCGGAGGTTTGTTGTAAACATTTTATTTCATTAGTTATTTATTGATCCGTTTTTTTCTTCTTTTTTTTTGGGAGCCGTCCAGATTTTATTTCTTCATTTTTATTTTGTCTTTGTGTGATGTGTGTTTTTCGGTCGGCGGAGGGAGGAGTATTTATCTCAACAGACAACAGAAAAAAAAGGAAACTTGAAATCTACCTGTCGAAGCAAACCGCTCGCTCCACACACAGGAAAAAATGAAAAGAAATAAGAAAGTGAGCGTGTCAGGCTTCAGGTTGGCATGTGAGCGATGAAAAGGCCGCCGTTTGTCACCAGAAATTATTGATGTACAAACAAATAGACACGGCGGGAGGACGCCGGAGTTCTAGAGGCTTTAGAAAGAAGAATCAAAGAGGAGAGAGAGGAGGAGGGAGGAGATTAGGAGACAAAAGAAGGAGAGAAGAGGGATGGAAAGTTGGAGGAGAGAGGAGGTAAAGAGGGAGAAGAAGGGAGAAGGAGAGGACAAGAGGAAGGGGAGGAAAGGAAAAGACATCCTCCTCCTTTCTGTCCTCCTTTTACCTCATTCTCTTCTTCTTCTTTCTCTCGTTCTTGTCCTCCTCCCTCTCCTCCTTTCCTTCTTGTCTATATCATCCCTTTCTTTTTTCTTCTCTCCCTCCCTTTCTTGTCTTCCTTTTCCTCTTCCTCACTCTTTTCCTTATCATGTTTCCTCTCTCTCTCTCTCTCTCTCCTGCCTCTTTCCCTCTTCCTCTTTCCTCCAGTTTTCCTCACTTTCTCTTTACCTCACCCTCCTCTTTCCTTGTTTTCTCTTCTTTTATTCACTCCTCTCTTTCGCTTCTTTCTTTCTCATTTCTTCCTCCTCCTTCTTGATTGCCCCTCTTCCTTTTCCTTCCTCCCATCTCCTCCTCTTCCTCCCTTCATCCTCTGTTTCATCCCCATTTTTTATCTTTATCTTTATCTTCCTCCCTCCTCTAATCTCACCTCCTACCTTCCTCTTTCCCCTCCTGTTCCATCATTTCCACTTTTTTCATTTTTCTCTCCCTCTTCCCTCCTTTATCTCCTCTTTCCTTTTTCATCTCTTTCATCTTTTCCTCCTCCTCTTCCTCCATTTCTTCCACCGGTTTTTGTCTTCCTCTTCATCTTCCTCCCTCTATTTTCACCTCCTTCCTTCCTCTTTCTCCTCCTCTTCCAACCTCACCACCTTTTTCATTTCTCTCTCTCCTTCTCTTCCCTCCATTATCCCCTCTTTCCTTTTCTTCTCCTTCATCCTTTTCTTCTTTTCAACCACTTCTTCTTTTATTCACTCCTCTCTCGCTTCTTTCTTTTGTCATTTCTTCCTCCTCCTTTTTGATTCTCCTTCTCTTCCATCCTGTTTTCCTCTTCACTCCTGTTTCCTTTTCACTCTCTCACTCTTCCTTTTCCTCCCTCCCATCTCCTCCTCTTCCTCCTTCATCCTCTGTTTCATCCCCATTTTTATCTATATCTTCATCTTCCTCTCTCCTCTAATCTCACCTCCTACCTTCCTCTTTCTCATCCTCTTCCTCTCTTTCTTCCCCCTGTTTTTATCTTCCTCCCTCCTCCACTTTCACCTCTTTCCTTCTTTCTCCTCCTCTTGCCACCTTTTTAATTTTTCTCTCCCTCTTCCCTCCATTATCCCCTCTTTCCTTTTTCAGCTTGTTCATCTTTTCCTCCTCCTCTTCCTCTGTTTCTTCCCCCTGTATTTATTTTACTCTTCATCTTCCTCCCTCCTCTAACGTCACCTCCTTCCTTCCTCTCTCTCCTCGTCTTCCATCCTCACCTTTTTCATTTCTCTCCCTCTCTTCCCTCCATTATCCCCTCTTTCCTTTTCTTCTCCTTCATCCTTTCCTTCTTTTCAACCACTTTTACCCTCCATATCTGTTTCCAACCCAACTTTCTCTTCTTCACCACCACGTCCTCTCCTGCTTTCTTCGTCACATCTTCCTCCCTCTCTACCAGTCTTCTCTCCTCTTTCACCTCTCATCTTTCCATCTCCTTCTTTCATTATCTCCTCCCTTTCATCCTCCTCTTCCTCTCTGACTGCCTGTTGAATGAACGAATGAATAAAAACAGACGATCTGCAGCGACAGAAAACCTCCATCTGTTTCTTTGCTTTTATTTGTCTTTGTTTCATCTCTTTAGTATTATCTTTTAATATCTCTCTGTGTGCCTATAAAGAGGGCACTCAATGCAGCATTTTATTAAAAAATGTCTACAATACATAAATGAATACTCATTAACATTTTAATAGTGATTATTATACATGAAACCATCCGTAATAACACTTAATCACCAGTTCTTGTGGGTATTTAAAGGAAGATAATGGCGTTTTATCTAATTACGTTACCCGTAGTCGGTTTGTTGAAACAGAATTTGACCATTTTCAAGCTCACAAACTCATTTAACGTTCAGCATTTTACCAACAATTAAACCATTAAACTATTTTCCTCCAAGCCTCTCTACTTGTATCTAAGAAAAGCCTCCCTATTTTCTAACGTCATCACCCAAAATTTACAAATCCTCAACAAAACCCTTAATTTGAATACGGTGTTTCAGTGTATTAAAAGAGTTCAAATCAACTTTCTTTAATGAATATAACTCATCAGTCCCTCCCTTTGTTTGCAACCAGCGGGAGAGCAGGGAAAAGGTTGTTTTTGAAAGGCTAAACGCCAACGAATATGGATTGAAGCAGAATATTCAAAATGTACTTTGAAGGGAGATTTGTCAAGTATTTAATACTCTTATCAACATGGGAGTGGACAAATATGCTGCTTTATGCAAACGCATGTATATATTTATTATTGTAAATTGATTAACAACACAAAACAATGACAGATATTGTCCAGAAACCCTCACAGGTACTGCATTTAGCATAAAACAATATGCTTAAATCATAACATGGCAAACTGCAGCCCAACAGGCAACAACAGCTGTCAGTGTGTCAGTGTGCTGACTTGACTATGACTTGCCCCCAAACTGCATGTGATTATCATAAAGTGGGCATGTCTGTAAAGAAGAGACTCGTGGGTACCCAGAGAACCCATTTACATTCACATATCTGGAGGTCAGAGGTCAAGGGACCCCTTTGAAAATGGACATGACAGTTTTTCCTTGCCAAGATTTAGTTTGGAGCGTTTTTTTAACGTCTTTCACGACAAGCTAGTATGACATGGTTGGTACTGATGGATTCATCAGGGTTTTCTAGTTTCATATGATACCAGTATCTTCATTCTAGCTTTAAAACTGAGCCAGCTACAACCTCCGGAAGATCGATCGCGTTAGCGCGTTATTATAACGTTAACCGTAAAAACAACTTTAGGTTTAGACAACAAAGCTGCGTGGTTAGGTTTAAGAAAAGGTCGTGGTTTGGGTTAAAATAACTTCGCTTGTTACGTAACTTGGCGTTAGTGAAGTACACAAATTAAGTTACGGAACAAAAGTACGGTAAAATAAGTCAACATCGACTTTTGGTTTCATTTGTTTGACCCGTCCATCGCCCCCCCCCAACCGCCACCCCGTACATGTTTTGTCGCTCTTCATACAAAAAAGAGTCAATAATTACCTTTAAAGATACCAACTATAAAGGAGTTAAATAGGTTTTCTGCGGGGAGCTGTTGCCCCCGCGACCCGATCCCGGATAAGCGGTTGAAAATGGATGGAGGTTTTCTGGTTTTATATCACGCCAATATCTTCATTCTAGCTCAGCTAAGATCGAAAGATAGATTAATGCGTTAAAGATATTAGTGGCTTTAATACGAATATGATTCAACGTGTTATTATGGCGTCAACTTTGACAGCCCTAATATATATATAAACAATCAAATGTGCATCAGATTCAATCAATCAAACTGCCTTCAATTAGACTTGACTGACTGTTTTTTTATATTAATTACAGTAATAATGTCTCTAATAAACCCAGAGAGGGATTCAAAATGTGTGTTAATCAATAATAATAATCATCGGCATCTAAAGCAGCACATATTGTATCTGTGAGTGTCTCTCAAAGACAAAGACTGGAGGCAGACGCCGACTGGTGTTTTTTGGTGTAGCCACTCCAATCATTTGGGAGAAATAAAACACACACACACTTACACACACACACACACACACACACACACACACACACATTGTCCACAGTTTGAAGGAGTGTTTAGCAGATTTTTTTTTTTTTTGGGTGGTTTCTTTTTTTTTCTTTCTGTTTTTTTTTGGGCAGGACGAGCGGGGTAGCGCTCTCTCCCTCCAGCGACCATGGGACTCGGCGCGTTGCCATGGAAACAGCCCAAACTGCACCGGAGGAGTGATTGAGGAGGGGGGGAGAGAAAGAGGGAGAGAGAGAGAGAGGTAGACGGAGATAGAAAGAAAGAAAAAGAGAGACAGATTTTTTTTTTGCACCAAGAAGAAGAAGGCCTTCTGATGGCGACTGTTGTTCTTCTCCACTCAATGTGAACAGTTTAGTGTGTGTGTGTGTGTGTGTGTGTGTGTGTGTGTGTGTGTGTGGCCAGACAGAGCGGGGAAAGAAAGAAACGTAGGTGTGTGTGTGTGTGTGTGTGTGTGTGTGTGTGTGTGTGTGTGTGTCCATCCATGCATTTCTGCTTCTTTTTGCCGCCACGTGTGTGTTTTCGGATTCGTTTTAGTCGCTTGAAAGCATGTAGTTACGCACAGGCATTGTGTGTGTGTGTGTGTGTGTGTGTGTGCTAGTGTGTGTGTGTGTGTGTGTGTGTGTGTGTGTGCGTGTGTGTGTGTGTGCGGGCCAGTATCAGTGGTAAGCTGTGATTCAGGCTGTGAAAACACTGATTTGGCAGCCAGAGCGTCTTCCTCCGTCTCCGACCGGCTCGGCCAACAACAGAAAAAAATCTCTTATTAACTGACGCTTTATTACAAAAGAAAGTGTGTGTGTGTGTGTGTGTGTGTGTGGCGTCCTTAAATCCGGGGTGGTGGGGGGGGGAGTTCGGCGGAGGAGGCGTGTCTCTGCAAAAGCCTAAACTCCTGACTGACTCTGCGCTCGCTGATTGATTTGTGATTAAGTGTGTAAAATGTCAGCTGTAAAAGGTTAATCCAGCTGGATGTTCAGTTTTATTCAACTGGAACGGTTCATAAAAACGTCTTCATCCCAAAAACACACAGAGAGGAAGAGGAGAGGGCGTGTTTTAACCCTCCGAGACCCACAGTTTTTAGTCTTCTTTAGGGGGGTCCAAGGGGTCTTTAGGGGGAGATAGCAGGTCAACAGTAGACGTCACATAGAAGTGGTGTACATCATCTGAAAGCTGGGAACCTGAAGATTAATTTGAGATGCAGCTCAGCACTGTGTGACAAGTTGTTCTAGTCATAAATCAGAAATAATCATGAATTAGTTAATTTAAATAAATGTTTTAAGTGTATAAGGGTTTAGAACATGATGATAGAAGTATATGATGGTCATCCTCGTGCTCTATTATGTCTCATAAGTTGTTGCAGCAATTTTTGTGTTGATACCATTTGTTACACAGATTTGGTGCTAAATTTAACCATTTTTTACCACTTGAGGATTGATAAAAATGATCAATAATCCCTCCAAAATACCACATTAAGACACCAAGACCTTGAGGAACACCATAGAAAAATCCATGGTGTGATTTGGGATCAAAAACTTTTGACATTTTGGAGATTTTCTGCGAGAATTGCATTTTTCGGCGATTGGACGGCGAGCACTTCTGTTGTGTAAACTGCTCAGAAACCACCTTATTGTCAATCTAGCTAGGAAAGCCATCCATCCTCTGCATGCTCTAGGTCTCTAGTTTGATCCATCCATCCTCTGAATGCTATAGGTCTCTAGTTTGTGGCTGTAAAGTTTCATGAGGCTGTGATTATCCTAGAGGTCACCACAGGTCATTTTATACATTGAGGTCAAGTTTTAAAAAACATGGTCTCACTACAATGAAATGTCTCCTATGGGGACTAACATCATCACACATGAATACAGTTGGGCTCATTGGATCCACAAGAGTCTCAGCTTTACAGTGAGACAATTCATGTAATTCCAAGACTGTTTAGGGACAGTTATTTAACCAGCTAGTATAACATGGTTGGTACCGATGGATTCTTTAGGTTTTAGTAGTTTCATATGATACCAGTATCTTCACTCTAGCTTTAGCACTGAGCCCGTTACCTCTGAAAGACTCTACAGGACTCCACATAAAACCCTAAAGGAAGACTGTCATTGTGTTAGATTTCCAACACCCACTATGGTGGAGCTGTGGGGGGGTTCACCCGCCTGCAGAGCTCCTACAGCTGCAGATGACAGTTGAATTAAACTGATCTGGATTCTGATTTAATAAAAAAAAAAAAAAAAAAATCTGACATCTTACGGTGTGAGAAGCACAGCTGCTCAGCGTGAGTCACTGTACAGATGTTTGATATATTTAGGGCTCCAATTAAGGACTATTTTCATTGTTGAATAATTTGTTGATTATGTTCTCGATTAATCGATTAGTTGTTTGGTCTATAAAATGTCAGAAAAATGGAGATCAGTTGTTCCGATAATTGAAGCCTATAACATTGAATCTAGTATGAAAGGTTAGCTTCGGTCTGTTTTACTGATGAGAGAGAAAAAAAACAACCCATGCATAAAATGAAGTTGTGATTTATCAACTATATATCTCTTAGAAATGGCTAGCTTACCTATTCAAAATAATCTGACTCCTTGGTCCGTGTTTCAAGAGGGGTTGGTTGGGTTGCCGACATCGCCGCAGACCGCTGGCGCCTTTTACGTGGGCCGAGCCGCGATCTGGCGGCACGACACGGTCGACAGTCGCACCGGGAGCAGGGGGCCCTCTGCGGCGTGGAGAGAGGGCACAGCGAGCCGTTTGTCCACAGTGCGGCGAGGTCCCGGTGGGGGGTGCCTCAAACCTTCACCCCGAGCCTTTCCAAGCCGACCTAGAGCCAGTCGCGGTGCACCGCCTCGTATGCGGGACTCCCCAGCCTACCGTGTGTCGCTCACACCCTCCAGCTGGCTGTTAAGAACTTAAGAAGTTCTCGTATCGGTACTCGTATCGGTACTCGTATCGGTACTCGTATCGGTACTCGGTATCGGCGAGTACCCAAATGTAAGTACTTGTACTCGGTCTGAAAGAAAGTGGTATCAGTGCCTCCCTAGTTTGTGTGTTAACCAAGTGTCTCATATCAGAGATTATATTGACGTCAGGTCCCCTCAATCATCAGTCAAAGCCTTCGCGAGCTATAATCTGTCGCATCTAAAGTCACATTTCACACGTTGTTTAACCACACTATAATGATTTATTTCAACCTTCCTTTAATGTCATATAAAGAACTGATTATTTGTTGGTATTTCTGTGTTTTGATCATTTCTTTTCATCAGACGGTAGATGGATCTGGATGTCTGGAAATCCAAAGAGTTGAACAAGAATAATGAAAAAAAAAAAAAGAAGTGAACCGACGTTTAATAATATTTCTGAGCCAAATCAAGTCCTTTTCATCGACGTAAATGCTTTGCTTGTGGTCAAATTACAAATTAAATGGACAGTGCCCTTTTTTCAGCGGGGAAATACTCGTTCAATGAATCTTCAATAACTTGTGGTATTAACGGAAAAATTCAGATCTTTGAAAGAGTATTCACTCTCGTACAAAGACGTGCTCCGCTTAAAAGATTTCTTTTCAATCAGAGACATGAACTTAGTGAAAGCTCGCCCTGCCTCGGCTGCCGCGGCTGCATCCTTAGAAAACGTTTGTAATTTAACCACATCAGTGCGAGCTGACGTGTGTCCACTGTTTAAATGCACAGATGCCTGCCAGCAGCGATTTGGACGGAGAATAAACCGCAGTGGAAACCACACAGCTTGTACACACTCGTTATTGGCTGGTTCATTAGGTCATGCTGATGTGTTTCACTGAGTGTGTGTGTTGCTTCTGATTCGGCGGACTCGAGGAAGAATTCATGTTTTTTTTTTACACTCCCACATACAGTAAACAGCAGTCAGTCTCATTGCATAAGACCTGCGAAGGTTCATCTGGTTTCAATGAAAATTTTCCAGCCTCAGAATATCCTCACCTGCCAGCTCGGAGATGTGAGCTTTTTTTCTTCTTCTTCTCTCTCTTTTTCTTGGAAACACTATTTTTTTCACTCTGGAGCCAGTGCAGTAATCCTGAAATATGTGTCGTCATATGCCTTTTTAAATGATGCCGCCACAGGAATTTACTACTTAAATTCCAAGAGAAACAGTATTTTTGAGAACTCTGTAGAAACATGATGTTGAATCGGAACAGATGGATGAGAAAAAAACTAATTGTTGATATCGAGTTAATCATAATTGTACACCTCAATATTAAAAATAACACCTGAAAGGGATCCATAGGGATCAATTTAGTCCAAGAGCATCAATGATAAACTTCCTCCCAAGGACCATATAAAGAATTATTTTAGTGGAGGGCTTTACCCAGAACTATCTGCTTCTGAAGAACAGTTTTATTGAAGAAGGAAGGGTTTTTCAAGGGCTCTTTGTCAAACTAATGGCACGTTTCCACCAAGCAGGTCAGTTCAGTTTGTTACACATTAGAACAGTTGTTAGATTGAAGATACTGTTTTCATATGAAACCAGAAAACCTAAAGAATCCATCAATACCAGCCATGTCATACTAGCTTGTCAAGAGGGAGGTTAAATAGCTCTCCAAACCTTTGACGAGGAAAAATTGTCATGGCCATTTTCAAAGAGGGCCCTTGACATCTGAAACATTTTTTGCAAAATGTCTGAAAATGTCCCAAAAAAGTAATAAAATATAAGTCCAGAAAAAATTTCCAAAAATTGTCAAAAAAAAAGCTAGCGTCCTAAAAATGTCAGAAAAAATATTAGAAAAATGTCAGAAAATCGTCGGAAAAATGTCCAGAAATTGTCTAAAAAATTCACTAAAAAATGTCAAAAAAAAATTCAGAAAAGTTTCCAAAAATGTCCCAAAAAAGTCAAAAAAAACTACCTGT